>NC_057802.1:88833074-88864448 GCF_018294505.1 Triticum aestivum
GAAGTCTGATAAAAATGGCGGCGGAAGTCTTGGTTTGGCAGCATAACAACTCTGGCTGGGCTCCACAACTCACAGGACTGGCAAGGTTACGGCCTAGCACGACGGATCAAGCGAACAATTCGGGTATGACCTACAAAACTGGCATGACACGCCAGGTCAGTACATTGAATGTACTTGCAAGACAACCAAATACATAGCATCCAAACAAGCAGAAGACAAAGCGAGAACCGAGCGTATGCCACAACCTATCTCATATCCATTACTAAACATGGCATGATAAAAATCAACTAAGCATGAACAAAATCATAGCATCTACTAACATGGCAATAACAAGGCATAATAAAACAAGATTACAACATGGTAATAGCAAAACCTATCATATCATCTCCAACATGGCATAATTTAACATATAAATCAACGCATGGCATGGCATCATGAAACTATGCTGAAAATAAACTACTAATTATATCCAATGCAGACATAGCATGTTAACTATATACAATCTTCTTCTGTTCTGCCTTAGGTTTTTAAATGCAACATATTACTCATGCAATGCAACCAAACTCGTACACCGAGTCCCTCGGACTCTCTTACCAGCGGGTTGTCTCACCACCGAACGGTGATCTTTCCGATGATCACAACCATGACCAACACTTGGTCTCCAACACTTATCGAGACCTCGTCATGTGATCATATCAAAACATCGTCGTGACTTCTCACGACTATCTCATAGTTCAAGTCACCATATTCTTGTTATCACATCTTTATTTATCAACTTAATTATTTTAGGTTTATCCTCCATTTCAACCAAGACCTGATAGTGGGACCTACTACGAACTGTTGCTATCGATAGACTTTATACACTCTGCAGAGGTAGCACACTGTACCCACACCACGGAACCCATGGCCTCGTCATCCCATTCGGGTGGACCAACGACATTCTGACAAAACCAACCTACTGCCATGACGCTCTCCCGGCCACTCCGACCCAATCCCCAACGGGCTGGTCCCGGGTGGCCCCGTGTCTACCAAAGACACCGACCACCGTCGTGGTCAACTCCCACTCTGGGACACTCCCACTAGGGGACTGGTACCAAAAATCTCAAAAACGAGCACACAAGGTTATGTCCGCTTACCTGATCAGGGTAAGCACGCCCATAACCTTCCCTAGTGGGAGGCACCGGCGAGAGCTCACGACAATAGCTCGCATTAAGGCCTTCCCACAAAGGCAAATGTGGCTGCACTGAAAAAGTTCGATTTGGTGGCACTATGACTCGATCCCATCGAGGACGGAGCAGGTTTGTTATTATTAAGTAATTCTATTTCCTTCTCCATCATCATGAACATGAATGCAACAATGAGCATGCAGCATATGATTGCATGAACAAAATATTGAACTACTCAAGTGCACAGCTATAGCATAAAGAACATGACAATACCAAGTAATAGCATATCAACGGTGCATTACAATCCTCATAACATTGTATAACGATGACATGAAAATAAAGTAGAGTAGTGACATGGCATTATCAATAACAACATTTTAATTAGCATGGCAAAAGATATCATGAAGACACAAGGATGCAAGATAGGCATAAAGAAATAACTGCCGATGAAAACGATATAAAACAACTGCAACTACACATACACACAAGGTGCAAGCAAAGTCAACATGCAAGTTCGGGGCTCATGATAAGAGGTTGGCTTGCCTGGGGGTCGAGGAATACTCCGAGAAAAAGTGCGAAACGATCGCGGAAAGATTTGCTGGAAACAGTTCTCTCTCGGAGGGGCTGTTTACGTGCAAGGGCAAAATGGTCATTTTCACTGTATGAAAACATTATGAAAATGATACCAACGGAAAGGGCTCGACGAACAGAGAACGTGAGCGTTGGAATCACCTCAATCAGAGTTACGGTTGAAAAGTTGTGGCCGTTCACTTTTTAGGCAGAAAATGCACTCAAGCAGTGAACGTTGACAAAATAAGCACTTCGGCGGGCGGGGCTGAAAAGAGAAAACGCATTTCAGAAAACACGTCTTCATAACACAGAAAGCGTATTCCAGACAGAAGAAGCAGCAGAGTACGCTTTCTTTAACCGGAGACGTACTTACATGAAATGCGCTTCCACTTAATCCAGTCACCAGGTCCGCCACGTCAGCGCTGAGACAATGACAGGGGGGCCCACGGCATCTTCCCTCTCCTCCCGCCTGGCCTTCTTCTCCAGCGCGACGCAGAGAACAGGGGCGGGCCGGCCGCTGACCTGGCCATAGCCTCGCTGCTCCCCGGGGCCGGATGACAAGCGGAGGGGCTCCGCCACTCCACGCCGTGCCTGCTGGTGGCCGCGGGGTCGTGTGGGACAGCCCACAGTGCCGACGCCATGCCTCGGGCGCCATGGCCGGAGCAAGGCAGGGTCAGGGTCGCACCTACAGGGCTTCCCCGCTGGAACTGGAGGGCGGCGGAGACTCCGTAGGATCCAGAGGGAGTAGGGGACGCCGAAGAAAGGGAGGGGAAGGGCCATGGCCAAGAAGTGGCCGAGGGGGATCGACGGCTATGCTTCGGCCATGGAGCGGACAGGGGAGCTCCAAGGCGAGGGGAGAGCTACGGGTGTCGAGGGGAGGAGTGGAAGGGGTCGGGGAAGCTGCAGATGAGCTCGGACGAGGCGCAGACGGGCTATATATAGCCGGGGCAAGGGAACCGAGCTGAGCTCCGCCGAGCGAGTCCGGCCACGGCTCTGCCGGCCGCAACAGTCACGGGGGCGCACGGGAAGGCGACGAGGAGGGTGCGGACGAGCGCCAGGGAGTCACGGAGACGAGCAAGTCTTGAGGACAAGAGGAGGAAGCGGACACCGGCGAGGAAGAGGACGAGCTCACGGGCACGCACTATTCGAGCGTTGGCACGGCTCGCCGGAGAAGAAAACTAAGGGGGGCAGTAGTCTGGAGGGAAGACGACGACGAGGGGGGGCTACTGGACATTAATGGCGAGGCTAGAGGCGGTCGGAGCAGCGCTGCCGACGAGAACAGTGGCTAGACCACCGTTTTGGCTGGCTGCCCTTGTAGTCACCACTGGCATGGCGCGCTCTGGGGTTTTAACTGATGTAAATTCATGTCTACCGCGTAGTCCTTCCAGAGTGAGTATTACCATGGTAAAGAAACGGGCAGAGACAAATTGAGTTGAGTAAACCAAGCTGCACAAGTTTGCTGTTGCAAACTTGGCAACATCCTAGAGATAAAACCAGAGAGGTTAAATGGTAAAATGGTTGTCTGGGAGGCTTAGGGTAGAAAGGACTACGGTCCTGGAAGTTTTGAGGTAAAATGGACAACTATTTACCATAATTGCTGTACAACCACCAACACTGACCTAGAAAAATAATCATGATGAAACACTCACTAGGAGTGATGGATTGGGCTATAACTTGGCAAAGCCTGATGATTTGAACATACCATGATGCTGTAAAAATTTCATACCAAATGGACTCACCAAAATGGTAGTTCCTTCACAGCTATCATTTCTGTCCAAAAACTTCAGAAAAATCCTCAGGGCAATTAGTCAAGTGAAATGAGCCACAATCTTGTGGAGATATGTTATATGAGTAGGAGAAGGCCTGGGAAACTTATCAGCCATAATGGAGCAAGATAAAATACACTAGCTTCACAAACTAAAAATTTGGACAGAAAACAAGAATTGCTCCTGTGCTCACATAGTTTCGTGAAATGAACTGAATTTGGGTGGAGGCTAATGATTTGAGATACTAGAGAGGATGGAAATTTTTCATCCCATTTGGAAACTCTATGAAGGTACTTCTTCACAAAATTGCATTCTGGTCAGAAACTTTGAAAAATAGCACAGGGAGCTAGGTTGAATGGATTGAGCTTATCTTTGGTATCCATGGGTTATTTACCAATGTTAAACACCCTGCCAAATTGCAGCTCAATTGGAATTAGGAATAAAGCACTTCCTTTGCAAAATTTCAGAGAAGGCAGAAACTTGCATTGGATCATGTGCCAAATTTTTGAACTGAGGAACATGAGATTAGGATGGAACTAGTGATTATATAGCAAGGACAACATCCACAATTTATGTGGGAATTTTCTCTGCTATAAAAATAGTAGTTCCTTTGGAAAATGGCAGAAATGCAATATTGGCATTAAATAGGAAAAGGCAATTTTTCCTTATCTAATTATGGCCAATATACTTGCCAGAGCTTGGATTAGGCATAATTATCAACTCCACCAATCCTCATGAATTTAGGAGATGGCTAGCTATGCCTTTGGATTTTATTCCTCAGAAAGGCAAGAAAAGGAATAAATCATAATTCAAAAATATTGCATTGGACTTAGCAATATTTGCATATCCAAGGTTCAGACAGAAAGGATGATCTCTGGGAACAATTGGGAGGATCAACAGATCAAAGAAAATCAGAGCTCCTTTGTATTCACAAAGGGCATATCAAATTCCAAAAATTTGGAATTAGGGTTTGAGAGGATTTGAGCTGATGAAAATGAGGTCTTGCCCACTGAAAAAGACATGAGCAAGGATTTGAAAGGTTGGAAATGACAAAATTTCTCAAAGTCATCCAGCAAACTCAGGAGAAAATTTTGAAAATGAGTGCCAGGAGAGAATAACAGCACAAAAATTGATAACCCAATTTTGGGGCTGTTACAACTCTTCCCCCCTTAAAACGAATCTCGTCCTCGAGATTCCTAGGGTTACAGCACAAATGAAAGAATAACCACTCCGGGGAAAAACCTTGGGTTAATTTTTTAACCCTTTGGTTAAATTCAAACGAGATAGGGGCACCGATAATTGGTACACCTGGAGAGGGATATGGCAAACCTGGATATATCCACCACTAGGGGCAATCGAGATCAAACTCCCGAAAAATGCTAGATGCACCCAATGAACAGTGGTTTCACCTGCTAACACGTGGGTCCAGGGCCCACTGGTAGCCTCCTTCTTCTACCTCCGGCTCGCTGCTTGTCCTACGCTGCTGCTCCGCGTGCAGCTTGGTGCAGCATGCATCGAGCTCCTAGGGCGATGAGGACCCTAAAGCCATAGTGCGCGGCGTGCACGGCGCCGGTGCAGCGAGCACTCACGTCGCGGGCCAGCACCTTGTCGGCACTGCTCGAGGATTCACCTCCTGGACGCCGGTGATCGAGCGACGATCGGTTCTCCTGGACCTCGCTCACTGTACACCGGGGTTGGGCTATAAAAACGGCAGCGCGGCTCTCCTCCAACGCACAAACACAATGCCGCTCTACTACCTCTTTGGTTTGGGCGAGATCGAGCCGAGCTCCTTCGGCAAGGAGGTGTTCTGGGTGGCGTTGCGGTTGTTACTCGCAGCGCTGCTAGGCACGCTGATCGGCTCGTCACTCCTCCTGCTGATTCTCATCAGGAATGATCGAGCTCGGAACAACGCGCGGTTGGGTGCGGTGGCTCGAGACACGGGAGAAGATGGCGCACTGGGTGGTCCTCCGCCACGCTTGATTCTCCGTCGCTTTGCGCCGGCGGAGTAATCGCATGCTACGATGGAGCGGTGGTGGCGATCTACCTGCGCCACGCAAGGCAGAGGCGATGGTAGTGGTGGGGTCTAGATGCAGGTGAGGTGGCTGCGCCAGCTCAAGAATCACACGGAGTACGGAAAAATTTCGCGGATAGCTCCACGAAATGTAGGTGTCGAGGTAGAATCGAGGGTAAAATCTGTATCGGAGTAGATGTACTGGATCGAGGAAATAAAGTTGGCAATGTTCCTCCGAAAATGAAATCAGGAAAACGAATTAGAGACAAGGAATTTCCAAGTGGAAATGCCTCTGCAAGGTTTCTGGAGTTGGAAATCTGGCACACGATGTATGCACAGATAGATAGGGATATGTGACTTTGCATTTCCCCGAGTACTGCCCAAATGTACTCGTGGTTGGACCTGGTATGCGTGCAGTATGCAGTAAAATCTAAACTAGCAAACAGACAGAGGCAAAAACCATGCAATGAAAAACACACCAGGCAAAATCATTCTACGGTGTTTTATTGCTAGTGGGTATAGGTACTCCTGGTATACATATACCTACACCAGCGCGCATTTTATTATAGACTCGAGACGAGTCAGGGTTAATTTAGTGTATGTGATCTACTAATTAAAATCTTGTTAGCAACACAGTGTCAACCCTGTCAAACATTTCTGCTTAACAGAGAGACAAGCAAAAACAACACAAATACAAAAACACAAAAACATACATATAACACAGCATACGGACTACAACAGTACCAGCAGACAACAGAACACGAACGCGCTACGCGCTAAACGAAGCAACTCATCTAGGGATACATAGTTCTACCCTCATATCGAGGATGAACCGACAGAATGATCATCTTACTGCTTGACTGAGGTCATGCAGAGTATTTACCTTGCTGGGGCTCTCCGGGAGGACGAAGACTGAGCCAATCTCCATCTTCATCATCCGACACTACTATGGGTTGGGGTTCGGCTGCTGGGGGTGTGGCTGAAATTGATCCGAGCAAATGCTGCTGGTGGATCTGTAAAAGAGCCTTGTCGAGGGTGATGATGTTGGGTCTAGGCCACAACACGGGTTGAGAGGACAGCACTGGTTCGGATGGCGTTGGACAAATGACTTGAGATGCGAATTTACGAGCCTCACGGTAAGCTTCCTTGATGACTTGCACCGCATCGTTGTCCAGAGTTCGAAACTCGGCAAGCATCTGGGAAATCATCATCCCCTGGGCGGTAATATACTGCACCAAGCGAGCGATTGCGGGGTCATCTCCTTGGCTAGCGGGAGAAGGCTGCATTCCTACCTCTGTCACAATGGGGTAGAAGCAGAAATCACGCCTTGCTGCCATATGCGGGTATCTGGTTCGGAGGTGAAGCATAGCCTCCACAGCAGCGGCCTGAATGGCTAAATCAGAGGTAGGCATAGCTCTACCCTGAAAAACCAACGGCTGGCCATCCGCTGCTAGGCTGATGCACACTCTTGCATCGAAGCGATGAAGGTGAGGGACGGGTGCCGATTGGAACATCAGGTAATCGGGGACAGCCTTACAGCCAAAGGCTTTGGTAAGCATCTCAGCAAGAAGGGGTGGAAAGCCGGGGTGGTTGACGGCACCGGTGCGGCTGTGAAACTTGGGAGCTTTGAAGGTGCCAGTCATGGCTGGAGTGCTACTAACTAGGCTTCTCTGCAGGGACATGGTTGACTGAGGGGTGAGCGATACGGCGAGCGAAAAGGAGGCTTTTATAGGCAGCTACGCGAGACATGCCCGCATGGTGTGGCCCCTTTCCCTTAATGGCGAAGGGTGAGCGGTGCGGCCGACCCGAAAGGATATGGTTGCTATTCGCGCCACGGATAACTAGGCGGGGACAGCGGGGTGAGGATGTGTCCATCCCGACTGCGCCACTTGTTGATTAACAGTGGCCATGCCGGATGCAGGGATGGGTCAAATCCCTTAGGGCCATTACTGGTTAATGGTAGCGGCGATCTAATGCTAGGATAACCTATGCCAGCCTGGCTGCTCTGATACCATGCCGTAACATAATTCGGCGCGATCATAGCGCCACGACTGTAACACAGATCCGGAGTTTCCTTGGATTAGCTGGATACTATCGTCATTTCATTGAAGGGTTTTCCAAAATTGCTAAACCTATGACGAAACTGCTCAAAAAGGATACAAAGTTTGAGTGGACCAAGGACTGTGAGAAGAGTTTTTATGAGCTAAAGATGCGTCTGACAACCGCACCCGTATTGACTCTTCCAGACATTTATCGCAGCTTCGACGTGTACTGCGATGCCTCCAGACAAGGTATTGGTTGTGTATTGATGCGAGATGGCAAGGTAGTAGCCTATGCATCACGACAACTACAACCACATGAGGGAAATTATCCTACTCCTGATTTGGAATTGGCTGCAGTGGTTCGTGCATTAAAAATTTGGAGACACTATCTCATTGGAAAAAGGTGCCAAATTTTTACCGACCACAAAAGCCTCAAGTACATCTTCACTCAGCCAGATTTAAATCTCCGTCAGCGAAGATGGTTAGAGTTGGTCAAGGATTATGACCTTGGAATAAATTACCATCCAGGCAAGGCCAACGTCGTTGCCGATGCGCTCAGTCGAAAGCCCGTCAGCTTAAATGTCATGTTAAAATCATTGCCTACCAAACTTCAGGAGGAGATCGCTCAGCTCAACATGGTCATCGTGGATGCTGGCCTCACTAATATTTTGGAAGTTACCCCCACACTTCAGAGAGAAATCAGCAAGGCCCAGCCAGATGACGCCAAGCTACAAAAACATGCAAGGCAGCCCCCAGATTTCTTCAAGGACAACTTCGGTACCCTCCGATTCCGTGGACGAATTTGTGTACCAAATCAACTGGACGTGAAGAGGAAAATCTTGTCAGAAGCACACGAATCCTCGTATTCCATTCATCCGGGAAGTACGAAAATGTATGAAGACCTTAAACAAATATTCTGGTGGAATGGGATGAAGAAAGATATTGCCTATTTTGTAGCCTGTTGCGACATATGCAACAAGGTGAAAGCAGAGCATCAGAAGCCAGCCGGACATCTCCAACCACTGCCAGTTTCACAATGGAAATGGATGATGTTTGCATGGACTTCATCACCGGATTGCCTAGGACTCAGCGAGGCAAAGACGCAATCTGGGTTATAGTGGACACCCTAACCAAGGTTGCTCATTTCATCCCGGTCAGCACCAGATACAGAGCAAATGAACTGGCACAACAGTATGTATCCAGAATTGTCAGTCTGCATGGGGTACCTCGGACTATCACTTCCGACCGAGGTTCTTTGTTTACCTCCGCTTTCTGGTCCCGCCTCCATCAAGCCTTGGGGACAGCACTAAAATATAGTACTGCTTATCACCCCCAGACAGATGGTCAGACAGAGCGAGTAAATCAAATACTCGAAGATATGTTGCGAGCCTGTGTGCTAGCCAACGGGACGAACTGGGAAGATTGCTTGCCATATGCCGAGTTCTCGTATAACAACAGTTTCCAGACCAGTCTAAAGATGTCACCCTATGAAGCTCTATATGGTCATAAGTGCCGCACTCCTCTAAATTGGTCTCAAGCTGGAGATAGCCATATCTTCGGAACCGATCTCATGATGGAAGCCGAGAAACAAGTCAGGGAAATCAGAGACCGACTGCAATTGGCCAAATCCCGTCAGAAGAGTTATTATGATGCAAAGCACCGGCAGGTCAGTTTTGAACCCGGAGAACATGTGTACCTCCGAGTCACTCCTATGCAAGGAGTTAAGCGATTTCAGACTCGTGGAAAGCTGGCACCCAGATTCATTGGTCCATTCTCAATTATGTCTCGAGTGGGTACGATTGCATACCAACTGGAACTACCCCCGGAGTTGTCAGAAATACACAATGTGTTCCATTTTCGCATTTGAGACGATGCATATCCCCGCCTGAGAAAAGGACTGCAATGGTTGAGATAGAATTGGCAAAGGATTTAAATTATGAAGAAAGACCGTCCAAAATTTTGGATCAAGTGGAAAGGGTCACTCGCAGCAAAGTCAGAAAATTATTCAAAGTTCAGTGGGAGCATCACACCGAGTCAGAAGCAACTTGGGAGCAGGAAGAGTTCCTTAAGAGTCAGTATCCAGAGTGGTTTTCCCAAGCAACCGAATCTCGAGGACGAGATTCATTCTAAGTGGGGGAGGTTTGTGACAGCCTGGTTTTTGCCCTTTTCTTATTTGCTTGAAATTTCATTTGAAAGTTTTTGAAACTTGGAGTTTCTGAATCTTTTCATTTGGACTTAAACACTTGGGCATCCTTGGCTTTCACCCATGTGTTCACTTCTCTCCCAAACCATCACTTCACTTCTGATCCACCACAAAATAACCTTTGGAATATTTTTCTTAAATGAAAAATATTCATTTTCTCTCAAAAACCCTAAGCCAGATCTGTTTGCTTCAAGGCAACCCTAATTTTTATGGCTCAGAAAATTCTAAGATAATTCACAAATATTCTAGGGACCCTAGGGCACCTCCCTGAGCAAAAATATCTCATCACTTTTTGGAATATTTTTTCTACAGAAATTCATTTCTGTTCTGGACAGAAATGGTGGTTTCTACAGCAACTACCATTTTACTTGCTCCATTTGACCTGAACTTTCTTGTGCATCTTTACCTTAGTAATTATAACTAGCCTCCAAAGCACAGCCCCAAACTCCCAGCCATTTGACCACGGTAACATCACAAAGTTACTGACCAAAAACTTACCTGGCTTGTAAAATCTTCTCTACTGCACCTGGATCCAAACCAAACCGTGGTAAACTTCAAAACTACCACGAACAACATGCCAGACATGATTTTTGGACGAAGGCTGGCCTGAGGAGAGAGTTCGCGCGGTGACCACGCGTGTCCACGATGCCAGGCATTCGTGTCGACGCGCTCTGGGTGACGCCAAGTGCTCTGTTCGAGCGTGCTCGCTTCCCCCGCCTGCCCAACCATGCCAAACCCCGCCACCATCATCGTCCCGACGTCCTTAACTCCTCCCTGGCACTCGCCGACGCCGGAGCTCGCCGCAGCGAGCACGGGCAAGGTCCGGCCAGCCCAACAGTGCGGAGCGCACTGTGCTCGTCGCCATCCCCTTGATCCTGTGCTCGTCTCCGCTCACCCACAGTGGCCGTGTGACCTCCGTCGCCTTCTCCCCCTCTCACTGACGCCGCTCGTCGCCGGGCGCCGTGGACAGGTGTCCACCGGCGGAGCCCAAAGAACCCCTGCCGCTCGCCTATAAATAGAGCCACCCTCAGCCTCCTCGAGCACCATCCAGCACTCATACACACCCCACGATCGAGTAGGAAGCTATAGCCCGGCCGGGAAGGCCTCGGGCCGCCATCCCCGAGCTCGAGCTTGCCGGCGATCCCCTCTGGTCGCCGCAGTAGCTCCAGCCCCTCCCAGGCCTGGGCGACCCCTCCAAGGCCTCCGCCTCTCTCTGGTGAGGCCATCTCACCCACTTGGAGCCTCTGGAGTGACCTCTGCTCGCCGTCTTCCTCAACTCCGGTGACCTCCACGTTCTGCCTCCGCTTGCGAGCTAGTTTCCGACGCCGTCCGACCACCCCTAGCCACGCTACGGGTACGGGCAGGTGCGCCATCGTCCCCTCTCTCAATCCCTCCCTCTCGTTTGGGCCAAGGAGCCCTCATCGCCGGCGAGAGCTCCGGCGAAGCCGTAGACCTCTCTATTTCTCTCTCCCTCTCCCCCACCTGACTAGCGGGGCCCGCTAGTGAGCCACTCAGTACACGCGCGAAGAGGTACGAGTGGTGGCGCCCCTGGCCTTTACGCCTTCGACGTCACCCCCCAGCTATTTCTTTTTATTCAAATTCATTTATATTCCAGACAGCTTCAAACAATTTTAACTTTTTAACCATAAGTCCAAATGAGATGATTCTTTTTGCATTGTGTTCTTTGAAAGGAAATCTAACAGCTCACCAAAGATGAGATTTTTCTAAGCTGTTTAGAATTTCTGGTGAATTTCAGAAGTGTTCTTGATATTCTCTTTTTGTGTTTAAAATTATTTTCAGAAGGTGAGGCTTGTCTTGAGGATCACCAGGAGGCTTGTGAACCTCATCAGCACTAAGGCAAGCCACATCAACATTTTTATGATGCCATTTCAATATTTGTGATTTTCTCACTTAAATGAAATTATTAACCCATGCATTTAAATAATTATTGAATTATTTGTATTTTGTTAAGTATTGGTCAGTTGTTATGCTTGATTTACAGAATAGTTGAAACTAGTTTAAGTGGGTAAAGCAAGTTAAAATTTATTTGAGGTGATGTTAGAAATAATTTTGTTATGCATGTGAGTAATTATTTAAAGCTTTGTGTTTGCATTAGTAAATTGATAAAAATTTGTTAGAAAATATTCTGTCAAATACTTGTTTAATCATATTACTTGTCTTACAAAATGTTTGAACCCAACTTAGTGATAAAGAAATTAAGAGTTGTTGATAATGATATCTTTTGGTCAAGCATATGAAAAATTTATCGGAGTTACTTTCTTGCGTAGGAAATTAATAGAACTTGTTGCAAAATATTTTGGTTAAGTTGTGAGTCATTTTGAGCAAGTAGAGTAATATGAGTTGTTGAAGTTTATGCTTGGTGTGCATATGGATGACGTCGGTCATTTTTATCAATATGTGATGCATGTGTTGTTTTGCATTTCATGGCATGCTATGACACCGGTCATTTTTAGTTAAAAGTTAATCCTGAATATAACTCAACTTGAATATACCGTTGACTGGGTCATGGTGCCGCTGAATCGAGTTTCTTTCCAGTGCAACCACATTTTCCTTGTGGAAAGGCCTTGATTTGGTCCATTGACATGGCCTCTGGTCGATGCCTCCATCTAGGGAAGATTATGTCGTGTTTGCCCTGGCCCGGTAAGCACACATAATCTTGTGTGCTCGTTGATGAGATTATGGTACCGAGTCCCCGAGTGGGAGTGTTTTGACCATGACGGTGGTCGGGGTGTCTTTGGTAGACACGGGGCCACCCAGGACCAGCCCATTGGGGATTTGGGTCGGAGTGGCCGGGAGAGTGCTGTGGCAATGGAGGGGTTTTGTCGGAATGCCGTTGGTCCACCCGAATGGGAATGCGAGGCCATGGGTTCCGTGGTGTGGGTACAGTGTGCTACCTCTGCAGAGTGTATAATCTATCGATAGCCGAGTCCACGGTCACGGACACCTCGTACTAGGTCCCACCATTAGTCAACGTTTAAGAAAAATTGCACACTAAGCTATGAACTTTGCATTGTCAATGGATGGCAGAAAGGCCATCGAGGTATTTGGGACTAAATGATGGTCGTGGTTGTGATCGCCGTAAGGATAACGAGTTGTTCTTGACAAAGACCACTATGGTGGTGTGTATGTGGTCCAGAGATGATCACAGTTGGTAAGCTATCCTGAGGGACGTTCGGGCTTGATCACAGCATGTTGACATATAATGTTGCATTATTAATAATTGGTCAAATATCATGGTATTGTTTGTCATTATGATTGTGCTTGTTGTGAGCTTGCAAGTACATTCAATATATTGACCTGGCATGTCATGCCAGATTTCAGGAAAGTCTCGTTGGAAAGGAGCGCTGTTCGACTCTAGATCGTGTCCACATCAGTGTCCCTGTGATATGGAGCTTCCGCTACGACGTTATTCCGCTGCCACGTAGTTGTTCGAGTCGAGGCCCCTTTATGTTCACTAAATAATGTACATATTGTTCCGCCGCACCGAGTGTGCCGCTTGGCCTCGACCACTGTTGTAATATGAACTCTGTTCCGCTAGCATCAATAAAGCGGTTGTTTTTTGTACCAATATGTTGTGTGTTGCCAGAAGACATGATCTCTGGGCTGGCAATGCAGGGTAAACCAGTCGCTCTGAGCCGGGGTGCCACAACGCCTGTGGCACCCCGGCTCAGAGAAACCGGAACGCCCCGTATTCCAGCCCAGAGATCGAGGAGAAGTCTCTGGAATACGGCACTGCTTGACATAGAACAAATCAGCTCTTATTACAAGAATAATAATTACAAGGGTCTGATGTTACAAAGAAGCACATCAGCACTGCGACACCACGCCTGCGATACTATACTTGCTCTATGCTAGCAGCGGAACAACTCGTAGCAGCGGAATACTTCTAGCAGCGGAACAACGACGAAGGTGGTCAACTCCACTCCGGAGGGACTCTGGCTGGGACACGATCTAGCTCGCACGCACGGCAACCTCGACAAGCAATCAAGCAATCATGGCATCACCTGCAATCTGGCATCA
This sequence comes from Triticum aestivum, assembly GCF_018294505.1. Classification (NCBI taxonomy): domain Eukaryota; kingdom Viridiplantae; phylum Streptophyta; class Magnoliopsida; order Poales; family Poaceae; genus Triticum; species Triticum aestivum. Next base: position 88,846,874 of record NC_057802.1, read on the forward strand.
CCTGCAATCTGGCATGACACGCCAGGTCAGTACATTGAATGTACTTGCAAGCTCACAACAACCATCAACATCCAGGCAAGACAATAACATAGCATTAACAGGTTAATTAATTAACAGCTACCATGATGAAGCAACTACTAAGCATGAGATGAAACTAATACAATGCTGATAAATCACCATCTCAGATCTCCATAACCATATCTCTCTTGGCTAACCGGCCAAGCAATATACCATCTCGATCAACTCATGATCAAAACCACATGGTGATCTTTCCGGCGATCGCTACCATGACCAACACTTGGTCTCAAACTGTGATCTTTCTGGCGATCACAACCACGACCAACACTTGGTCTCCAACATCATCATCAACATCCTGCCAAACTGTACTGCTCAACATATCAACATATAAATCACCTATAAGTCATTCCGTCATGTGAGTGTTGATCAAACGGTGGGACCTAGTATGAACCCATGCCCATGACCGAGGACACGACTATCGATAGATTAATACACTCTGCAGAGGTAGCACATTGTACCCACACCACAGAACCCATGGCCTCGTACTCCCATTCGGGTGGACCAACGGCGTTCCGACAAAACCGATCTACTGCCATGACACTCCCCCGGCCACTCCGACCAACCTCCCTTCTGGGTTTAGTCCTGGGTGGCCCCGTGTCTACCAAAGACACACCGACCACCGTCATGGCCAAAACGTCCCTCACGGGGACCGGATCCATGACAACAACAACGGGCACACAAGGTTATGTCTGCTTACCGGGCCAGGGTACGCACGCCCATAACCTTCCCTCGTTGGAGGCACCGGTGAGAGACATGACAATAGACCGCATTAGGGCCTTCCCATAAAGGCAAATGTGGTTGCACTGGAAAAGCCCGGTTCGGTGGCACCTGACCAACTTAATGACGGAATTTATCCCCAAAAATATAACTGTGGTAACTGATACTCCAATATCATCTATCAACCTATAATCCAAGTCATAGCAATATCCAACAAATAATCCAAGCATAATCTCATCATCTCAAAATGCTCCAAGGGTACGGTAGCACAACACTACTGTCATGATGAATCCGAAAATCAATAATCCTACTACTCCAATAACAAGAATAAAGCTATTCGGCTAAGATCCACATGTAAACATCATCTCTGAAAATAATACTCCAAGTAACCGACCGTCAACTAGCATCATGAAAATAAGCATACTAACCACTAATAATCCAAAGGCAGCATGATATCCAAAGCAATACTCCAAAATAATACCAGATACCATCATGAAAAATAAACATAATAGCCACTAAAAATCCAAAGGCACATGTCATCCACATAATCATCAAAATATTAATCCTAGAACTCCAAGCAATATGATGGCAATATCAAGATCAAACAATACTCCGAGAAATGCCATGAACAAATCATACATAGCTAACACAATATTTTAAACAAGTTTTAATAAAGAAACCATGTCACTGCATTGCAATCATGCAAATGGAGGGTGTGGCTTGCCTGGGGTGGAAGAACTCACCGAGACAAAGTGCGAGAAACTCGCGGAAAGGATCGCCGGAAAACGTACTCGCTCGGAGGGGGCTGAATAAGGGCAGGGGCAAAATGGTCATTTTCAGAATTTCAAAACATGGTGAAAGTGATTCCATCAGAACGGGCTCGACGAAACAAAGAAGTGGGCTTTGGATTCACCTCAAACGGAGTTGCGAGCAAAAAGTTATGATAGTTTTTCTGCTAGGGACCTCTTTGTAAAGAAAAACTTCACAATCTAGGCCTTGACAGAAAAACAGAAAGCGCAATCAGCGAAATACGCTTTCACCGAACTGAAAACGCATTCGGGGCTGAAGAAGAATGGGAACACCTTTTCCAGAGGCAAAAACGTATTCACAAAAATACATTTTCACTTAAAACACGCGGGCCCGGGGCTGGTCAGAGATGTGAGGCTTACGGGTGGGGCCGACCACTTATCCACGTCATCGCTGGGCTGGGTCAACACGGAGTGGCTGACGTGTGGGTCCCACGCACGGGGTGTCGTCATCTTCATCTCCCTCGCGCTCGCCCGTGGACCAGAGGGAGGCCGCCGGCGTCGACCCTCGTCCGGGCGGCTCGGGTCGACTCAGGCGACGCCCCGGCCACCGAAATGACCAGCGCGGGGAGGCACATCCGCATGGGCTCTTCACGCGCGTCGGCGAGAGCTGGAGGAAGCAGGGCCTCAGCCAAGGCGGACAAGAGCTTCGGGCGCCGTCGAACTTGAGGCTACGGGGCTCTAGCAGAGGAGGGGAACGGCGAGGGAGCTACGCCATGGTCTGGTAGGTGCTCTGGTGGAGGAGGAAGTGGGAGAGGGGCTCGGCTCCGGGCGAATTTAGGATGAGGAGGCCCACGGCCATGGCGGCAATGGTGGAGCAGGAGAGCTCTAGAGGCTCGGGCGGATGGATGGGGAGGTGTAGTGGAGCGAGTGGAGGCTGGTGAGGTGCTCGGGAGGCTCTGGGATGGCTATTTATAGCTGGGTGAGGGAGATGGGCTCGGGTGCCGCCGGGCACGTCCGGCCAAGGTTCTGGCGATGGCCAGCAAGCACGGGAGGGCGCGGGAACACGACGAGCTATTGATTCAGAGCTCACGGAGGGGTAGGCGACGCCGGAGAGCAGAGGAAGAGGCCGAGCACCATTAAAACATGTCGGGGCACTGTGCTCCCGTGGGCGTTCGGCGACGAGCGTTGGTGAGGAAGCTGTCAGACGGGGAGAGGGGTCCAGGGGACGGCGACGATACAGGCTAGCTGTTGGACACGCTCACGCGCGCGAAGACGACGAGAGGAGGAGGGGCCGAAGCACAAACAGCCACTGGGCGCGGCCACTGCGCATAGAGCGCGTGCATAGTGATGCCATTAACGCGGTCACCGCGTGCACTGGCATGTAGCGGGGGAGAGAGGCTTGAAAATGTTGTCTAGTGGTAAGTTCATCCAGTGTAGGTTTCAACTCCGGTGGTAGCTCGGTTAAAAGTGCTATGGTTAACTGGTAAGAATCCTCTGAAGTTTACTGCAGTAACCTTGGGTGAACACTGGTGATCACAGGGATTTTACTAGCGCCAAAGAGTTTGTCTGGGGTGATTAACTAAGGAAGGACTATGATCCTGGAGGTTTTGAGGCATAATGGAGCACAAACTAACATAGTTGCTTTGTAACTCACATTATGTGTCCAGAATCAAGATTTGGATGATGCACTCACATGGAGTAACCACTTGAGGTAAAACTTGGCAGGGTTTAGTGATTTGGCCAGATAAAGGTGCTGTAAAAATTTCATACCAATTGGTTTTACCAAAATGGTACTTCCTTCACAGCTATTCCCTCTGTCCAGAATCTTGCAAAAATTCTAGAGACATATTGGCTTGATGAACCATGCCCAAAATGGGTGGAGGTAGGTTATATGGATAATAGAAGGCCTCGAAAAATTGGCAGCCATAATGGAGCAAGATAAAATATACTTGCTTCACAAACTGAAATTTTGGGCAGAATCAAAGAATTAAAGATGAGCTCACATGGAGGCATGACATGAGCTCTAATTTGGTGGAGGGCTATGATATCATGATATGAGGGATCATGCAAAATGGCAACTCATTTGGATATGCCTAGCTTGCACCTCCTTCGTAAAGCTTCTTTCTGGGAAGAAACTCTGGAAAATCATAATTAAATAACTACTAGGCAAATGAGGTTGCATTTTGGCATGTGGGAATGATATGGACAGGAAAAGGTGTCCAAGGAGTTGGAGATCAATTGGGAAAAGGAAAATAGCACTTGCTTCACAATGTGCCATTTAGGGCAGAATATGAAATGAATTATTTGAGCATGATGATAAACATGACAAATGAAATATTTTTCCATATTCGATAAATATATGATCCAAACAATTTTTGAGAATTATTTGGGAATTTTAGGAGTGATGGAAATAAAGGTTGCTTCACAACCTAGGGCAGACAGGGTTATTCCTTTAATAGAAAAAGGAATATTCCTGAGAAAAAGAAATTAGGGTTTGGTCAAGCAGTGGAGTGACATGATCTTGGCAAGGTTTTGAGAATGATGGGCCACTTGGGAGGTAAAAAGAGGATGACTTCCCAGGTGACAAGGCGACAGAACCACTCAAAAAAGAAAAACAGAGCAAAAACCAATTAAATTAAAAGAAAAAGCAAAGGGCCAAAATCCAGGCTGTTACAACTCTTACCCCCTTAAAGAAATCTCGTCCTCGAGATTTAGTTGCTCTGGGAACAAGTATGACTTGAGGATACCGTTTCCAACTCGGGCATCCTTTTTCCTTTATTTATTGTTCCCCCAAGATTCAGATGATCAACTTACCATGCTCTGGGGTGGCTTTTCCCCAAATTTTGACGGGTCTTTGCTCATATACCGAATCCTTTTGCTGACGTTGATTTTCTCATATCTGCGGTGATGTCCGATGGATCTGATCATAAATTTCCTTTTGGTCATGAAAACCTTTTTATTTTTGTCATGGGGTTGCTGCAACCTTCTGGGTTCAATAAATGCTTAGAATTAATCATGGCCATCTTCTGACGGGATCTGACTGCTCATAGGTGCACTGATTTATCTTGATTTATTTCCTTTGGCTCGAGCATCAAATATTTATATCTTGAGACTTTGCCCGACAGGGGCTGATGGACAAATGCTTTTCCTGACAGACTAACCGTGTACTTGATTCTGTCGGCGAGTATACCGGGTCTGAGCTGATTATTCGGCTTTTGACTTCCTCATTTTGTCGGTATACCCATTTTTGGTAATACGCTGTGATATGTTTTAACTCTGCCGTTGAGGTCAGACTGTTGAGGTTGCAAAGGAATCTTGGATCTGACAGAACAGACTTGGATATTCCGCACTAACCATATCAAGCGGTCAGCGAGATACGAAAATCCTTGTAAATAGAGTAGGCCGCTGATGGTGTATGTCATTGTGGATCCATATGGAATTATGGCCTCCAACTGACTTGGGGTATCCGGACCCTGATGGTCGTGCAAAATACATCATACATTTGTTGTCAGTCTCACCCTTTAACGGTCATGATTTTCTTTGTCAGGATACCTTACTGAAATAACTTGGCCACACATGTCCTTGATTCTTCGTATGACCATGACTGTGGCTAGTGCAATATTGTTGGCATTATTCCTTCTACTTATTTTCGGACCTGTGTTCGCACATATATGACATATACTCGGGGTTTGTAGCTATACGGAGCTCATTGCTTTCTTAGGTATATCTGCTGGATCAGTGTCGTATCCCATATAAGTGACCGATCTGACCCGGGATACATGCGTACCATATGTATAATAATCATATGCAACTGAATACCCTATTATTGCGGTAGGCATATGTTTTGACTGAATTGTTCCTCTGACAAAATTATTGCGAATCTGAACCTTGAGATGTACTGACATATACTGCCAACTCATCATATAATCTCTGAGAACGGTGCATAGTGTGGTACTAACGCGGACTGGGTGGCTTACGAGGGAAGCCATCCAAGTAGCTTCCTGAGGAAGACTCTTAGATTCTGCTCGAGGCTTTTGTCTAGGTAGCGTGCAGTAGAAATCTCGATAGCTTACACCCGAAGCTTGGTCGGATTGTTGTGCTGGAGAAACTTGAGTTCCATACTTGAGAAGCTTCTCCTCGGGTTTGCTTGCTGAGAAAAAATCATTTCCGTCGGTCAGAAGGTTTTACCGAGGTATCTTGTTGAGAAAGACCGGGTACCTTGGGCTGGAAATAGTTCACATATCATGCTGAGGAAAAATTGAGGAGCCTTGCCTCATAAATTTCTTCCGATAGCGTGTGGAATAATGCTGGGTTTCTTATATCCAAAACTTCATACTGATATGCAGACTGAAATCCATGCACACGTCCATAATATTTTGCGGCTGATCATTTGCATGAGAAAATTTCTTTGACTGTCTTCCTTGAGCATATCACATCCTGACTTTCTCTTGGAGTATAACATATTTCAAGTATCATTTATTGCTGAGCCAAAACCTTGCCTATGATTCATACCTTTGACAGAAAAAATATACCGTTGGTCTTGCATCTGACTTGTCTTTCTGCTGGCTGGATCATTACCGCTGTAGAATTCATGCGGATAATCAATCCAAGACACAATTGGCATTCTGAGCAGATATTCCTTATATCATGCAGTTGACTGAGAAGGCCATAATTTTTAGCTGAGCTTCTTCTAAATATTGGAAATATTTATTACTTCTTCGAGTCCAGTGTCAGTTGATGAGCAACTCTTTATAGGGGAAAAATAATGTAACACCGGGGCCCAAAAGAAAGAAGGAAAAGAAAACTCAACTAAACAAAAACACACAACAACAATCAATTCACACACAATCAATGTCACATTTTACTGCTAGTCACACAATATGCATGCCTACTTAAGCACACAAATCTCGTGGGATCTCTGGTTCTACGATCTAGCATGCTGTGACGGTGTGCACGAGGATGAATAAATGTGTGGAAGAATTGGTGTAAACAGTGATACACAAAGTGCTAGCTTAGCCAGGTAGCAGCCTGCACTAGCTCGGAGGTGAGGACGCACTTGGTAATCATGTAGCGGGACACGAAGGTCGCAACCACATTATTATCAAGCGGACGGAAAAAGATCCGTACTCGTCCAAGAAATAGGATAGCGGGGAAAAACTGAGGCTGCTGACATTGCCCTTTCTTGATAACTACGATCATTAAGGGTTGCAAAAATGACAAGAAAAAGGACGATCCGTGATAGAAGCATGTCTACCACTGAAACAAAAGGTGGGGCTGAAGGAAATAATTCGGCGCGATACCCGAGTACCATTTTTGCAAACAGTGTCGGGATCACTTGGCATCACTCTGCTGGGACAGGAATGATGCCAAACACCAAAGAATGAGCAAGAAAAGAAATCTGGAGAAATGCAAACGCTGAGCTGTAGTGGATCCGGACCGATGCCATCTACACTCACCAGATTAAACCGTTAGTAAAAAAATAAGGCTACATGCATGCTATGCAACAAACAAATGCAGCAACCAAATGCGACAAACAAGACCACCTCTAAACTACCAATTTCTACCGCTATGATATGCTTACACCGCTCGATCTGACCCTCTATACTTATCCCTTAGATCACCGCTACCATTAACCAGTAATGGCCCTAAGGGATTTGACCCATCCCTGCATACGGCATGGCCACTGTTAATCAACAGGTGGCGCAGTCGGGACCGACACGTCCTCACCCCGCTGTCCCGGCCTAGTTATCCGTGGCGCGAATAGCAACCATATCCTTTCGGGTCGGCCACACCGCTCACCCTTCGCCATTAAGGGAAAGGGGCCACACCATGCGGGCATGTCTCGCATAGCTGCCTATAAAAGCCCCCTTCCTGCTCGCCGTATCGCTCACCCTCAGTCAACCATATCCCTGCAAAGAAGCCTAGCTAGTAGCACTCCAGCCATGACTGGCACCTTCAAAGCTCCCAAGTTTCACAGCCGCACCGGTGCCGTCAACCACACTGGCTTTCCACCCCTTCTTACTGAGATGCTCACCAAAGCCTTTGGCTGCAAGGCTAGCCCCGATTACCTGGTGTTCCAATCGGCACCCGTCCCTCACCTTCATCGCTTCGATGCAAGAGTGCGCATCAGCCTAGCAGTAGATGGCCAGCCGTTGGTTTTTCAGGGGAGAGCTATGCCTACCTCTGACTTAGCCATTCAGGCCGCTGCTGTGGAGGCTATGCTTCACCTCCGAACCAGATACCCGCATATGGTAGCAAGGCGTGATTTCTGCTTCTACCCCATTGTAACAGAGGTAGGAATGCAGCGTTCTCCCGCTAGCCAAGGACATGACCCCGCAATCGCTCGCCTGGTGCAGTATATTACTGCCCAGGGATGATGATTTCCCAGATGCTTGCCGAGTTTCGAACTCTAGACAACGATGCGGTGTGAGTCGTCAAGGAAGCTTACAGTGAGGCTCGTAAATTCGCATCTCAAGTCATTTGTCCAACGTCATCCGAACCAGTGCTGTCCTCTTAACCCGTGTTGTGGCCTAGACCCAACATCGTCACCCTCGACAAGGCTCTTTTACAGATCCACCAGCAGCATTTGCTCGGAACAATTTCAGCCACACCCCCAGCAGCCGAACCCCAACCCATAGTAGTGTCGGATGATGAAGATGGAGATTGGTTAAGTCTTCGTCCTCCCGGAGAGCCCCAGCAAGGCAAATCCTCCGCATGACCTCAGTCAAGCAGTAAGTTGATCAGTCTGTCGGTCCATCCTTGATATGAGGGTAGAACTATGTATCCCTAGATGAGTTGCTTCGTTTAGTGTGTAGCCCGTTCGTGTTCTGTTGTCTGCTGGTACTGTTGTAGTCCGTATGCTGTGTTCTATGTATGTTTTTGTGCTTTTGTTTTTGTGTTGTTTTTGCTTGTTTCTCTCTCAAGCAGAAATGTTTGACAGGGTTGACACTTTGTTGCTAACAAGATTTTAATTAGTAGATCACATACACTAAATTAACCCTGACTCGTCTCGAGTCTATAATAAAATGCGCGCTGGTGTAGGTATATGTATACCAGGAGTACATATACCCACTAGCATTATAACACCGTAGAATGATTTTGCCGGGTGTGTTTTCCGTTGCATGTTTATTGCCTCTGTCTGTTTGCTAGTTTAGATTTTTCTGCATACTGCACGCATACCCGGTTCACCCACGAGTACATTCGGGCAGTACTCGGGGAAATGCAAAGTCACATATCCCTATCTATCTGTGCATACTCCGTCTGCCGGATTTCCAACTCTAGAAACCCCGCAGAGGCATTTCCGCTTGGAAATTCCTCGTCTCTAATTCTTTTTCCTGATTTCTTTTCCGGAGAAACACTGCCAATTTTATTTCACTCGATCCAGTACATCTACCCCGATACAGGTTTCACCCTTGATTCTACCTCGACACCTACGTTTCGTGGAGGAATCCGCGATTTTTTTTCTCGGTGCCCCCAACTCGTTTGAATTTAACCAAAGGGTTAAAAATTAACCCCGAGGTTTTTCTCCGGAGTTGTTATTCTTTCGTTTGTGCTATAACCCTAGGAATCTCGAGGACGAGATTTCTTTTTAAGGGGGAAGAGTTGTAACAACCCCAAAATTGGGTTATCAATTTTTGTGCTGTTATTCTCTCCTCAAACTCATTTTCAAAATTTTCTCCTGAGTTTGCTGGATGACCCTGAGAAAATTTTGTCATTTCCAACCTTTCAAAATCCTGCTCATGTCTTTTTCAGTGGGCAAGACCTCATTTGCATCAGCTCAATTCCTCTTAAACCCTAATTCCAAATTTTTGGAATTTGGATATGCCTTTGTGATTACAAAGGAGCCACCATTTTCCTTGTTCTGTTGATCCTCCCAATTGATCCCAGAGATCATCCTATATTTCTTAACCTTGGATATGCAAAAATATTGCTAAGTCCAATCCAATATTTTTGAATTATGATTTATTCCTTTTCTTGCCTTTCCGAGGAATAAAATCCAAAGGCATATCTAGCCATCTCCTAAATTCATGAGAATTGGTGGAGTTGATGCTTATGCCTAATCCAAGCTCTGGCAAGTATATTGGCCATAATTAAATAAGGAAAATTGCCTTTTCCTATTTAATGCCAATATTGCATTTCTGCCAATTTCTAAAGGAACTACTATTTTTATAGCAGAGAAAATTCCCACATAAATTGTGGAGCTTGTCCTTGCTATATAATCACTAGTTCCATCCTAATATCATGATTCCACAGTTCAAAATTTGGCACATGATCCAATGCAAGTTTCTGCCTTCTTTGAAATTTTGCAAAGGAAGTGCTTTATTGCTAAGTCCAATTGAGCTGCAATTTGGCAGGGTGTTTAACATTGTTAAATAACCCATGGATACCAAAGGTGAGCTCAATCCATTCACCCTAGCTCCCTGTACAATTTTTCAAAGTTTCTGACCAGAACACAAGTTTGTGAAGGAAGTACCTTCATAGTGTTTCTAAATGGGATGAAACTTTTCCATACTCTCAAGTATCTCAAATCATTATCCTCCACCCAAATTCAGTTCATTTCATTGAACTATGTGAGAACAGGAGCAATTCTTTTTTTCTGTCCAAATTTTCAGTTTGTGAAGCAAGTGTATTTTATCTTAATCCATTATGGCTTATAATTTTTCCAGGCCTTCTCCTACTCATATAACCTATCTCCACAAGATTGTGGCTCATTTCACTTGACCAATTGCCCTGAGGATTTTTCTGAAGTTTTTGGACAGAAATGATAGCTGTGAAGGAAGTACCATTTTGGTGAGTCCATTTGGTATGAACTTTTTACAGCATCATGGTATGTTCAATCATCATGCTTTGCCAAGTTATAGCCCAATCCATCACTCCTAGTGAGTGTTTCATCATGATTAAGTTTCTGGGTCAGTTTTGGTGGTTGTACAGCAACTATGGTAAATAGTTGTCCATTTTACCTCAAAACTCCCAGGACCGTTGTCCTTTCTACCCCAAGCCTCCCAGACATCAAGTTTACCATTTACCCTCTCTGGTTTAATCTCTAGGATGTTGCCAAGTTTGCAACAGCAAACTTGTGGAGCTTGTTTCACTCATCTCCATTTATCTCTGCCCGATATTTCACCATGGTAACACTCCACGCTGGAAGGACTACGCGGTAGACATGAATTTACATAAGTTAAAACCCCAGAGCATGCCATGCCAGTGGTGACTACGGGGGCAGCCAGCCAAAACGGGGGTCTAGCAACTGTTGTCATCGGCAGCGCTGCTCCGACCGTCTCTGGCCTCGCCATTAATGTCCTACAGCTCCCCCTCGACGTTGTCTTCCCTCTGGACCTCTGGCCCCCTCCGTTCTCTTCTCCGGCGAGCCATGCCAACGACCGAGCAGTGCGCGCCCGTGAGCTCGTCGTCTTCCTCACCTCAGTCCGCTTCCTCCTTTTTTCCCCGAGCGTCTCTCGTCTCCGTGAGCCTCTGGTGCTCGTCTTGACCCTCCTCGTTGCCTTCCCGTGCGCCTCCGTGACTGCTGCGGCCGGCAGAGCCGTGGACGGACGCGCTCGGGGTGCTCGGCTCGGCCACCCCTATCCCCGGCTATAAAAGGAGCCCGCGACCCCCTCGAGCTCTTCATCAGCTTGCTCACCCTCCTCTACGCCTCTCCAACCCCTCCACTCGTCCCCGGTGTCACTCCTCCACTTCCATCGCCGCCGTGGTCGCCGCCTCGTGTCCCTCTCGATTCCGGCGATCCCGCGCGCTCCTCGCCATTTAGACTCCACCAGAGCCTTGCCCGGAGTCCGTCAAGCCTCCCCGTCGCCTCGCCCGACCGTTTTCCCCACCGGAGCCCCTAGTTCACCGAAGGCCGAAGCCCCTCTCCTACGCGGGCTGTGTGACTCCCTCTCCCGTGCTCGTCGCCGGCAACAGAGACCACCACGGGATGCGCCTCCTCTTGAGCCCATGGGTAGGTCGCCAGTCGCCTGCCGTGGCCGGACGCGCCGGCGAGCGCTGGCGGGGCGGGCGTCTCCCCTCGGCCAGGCGCGCGTCCCCCTCGTCAGTGACCCCGCGTTGGCCCCGCCTTGCCACGACAATTATGTGCCGGCGCCTCTGGCTGTTTTCCTTTTACGGAACCCGAAGGCGTATTTCCTGGAGTGCGCTTTCCCTTAGCCGAAATCGTATTCCTCCCCTTCTTCGGGCCAGAATACACTTTCCTTTGTGGAAAGCGTATTTCTAAGAAAGACGCGATCTGTTTTCTGCTAGGGCCCCGTTTGTAATGATTTCTTTATAGATTGGTCCCTGATAGTTAAATGGTCATATCTTTTTACCCACAACTCCAAATGAGGTGAATCCAAAGCCCACGTCTTCGTTTCGTCGAGCCCATTCCGTTGATGTCATTTTCATAATATTTTCACACAGTGAAAATGACCTTTTTGCCCTTGCCCGTAAACAGCCCCCTCCGAGAAGGAACCGTTTCCGGTAAATCTTTTTGCGATCATTTCGCACTTCTTCCCGGAGTATTTGTCGACCCCCAGGCAAGCCAACCTCTTATCATGAGCCCCGAACTTGCATGTTGACTTTGCTTGCACCTTGTGTGTGTGTAGTTGCAGTTGTTTCACATCATTTTCGTCTGCAGTTATTATGCCTGTTATGCATGCTTGTGTTTTCATGATATCTTTTGCCATGCTAATTAAAATGTTGTTATTGATAATGCCATGTCACTACTCTACTTTATTTGCATGTCATCTTTATACAATGTTATGAGGATTTTAATGCACCGTTGATATGCTATTACTTGGTATTGTCATGTTCTTTATGCTATAGCTGTGCACTTGAGTAGTTCAATATTGTGTTCATGCAATCGTATGCTGCATGCTCATTGTTGCATTCATGTTCATGATGATGGAGAAGGAATTAAAATGACTTAATAATAACAAACCTCCTCCGTCATCGATGGGATCGAGTCATAGTGCCACCAAATCGAACTTTTTTAGTGCAGCCACATTTGCCTTTGTGGGAAGGCCTTAATGCGAGCTATTGTCGTGACCTCTTGCCGGTGCCTCCCACTAGGGAAGGTTATGGGCGTGCTTACCCTGATTAGGTAAGCGGACATAACCTTGTGTGCTCATTTTTGAGATTTTTGGTACCAGTCCCCGACTGGGAGTGTCCCCGAGTGGGAGTTGACCACGACGGTGGTCGGGGTGTCTTTGGTAGACACGGGGCCACCCAGGACCAGCCCGTTGGGGATTGGGTCGGAGTGGCCGGGAGAGCGTCATGGCAGTAGGTTGGTTTCATCGGAATGCCGTTGGTCCACCCGAATGGGGTGACGAGGCCATGGGTTCCGTGGTGTGGGTACAGTGTGCTACCTCTGCAGAGTGTATAAAGTCTATCGATAGCAACAGTTCGTAGTAGGTCCCACTATTAGGTCTTGGTCAAAATGGAGGATAAACCTGAAATAATTAAATTGGTAAATAAATATGTGATAACAAGAATATGGTAACTTGAACTATGAGATAGTCGTGAGGAGTCACGACGATATCTTGATGATGAGATAAGTGGTTGTGATCGCCGTAAGGATCAAGGGCCAAATATTGGTCGTGGTTGTGATCGCCGTAAGGATCACGGTTGCAGACCAAATGTTGGTCGTGGTTGTGATCGCCGTAAGGATCATGAGTTGTTCTTGAGAAAGACCACTTTGGTGGTGTGTTTGTGATCCAGAGATGATCACAGTTGATAAGAGAGTCCGAGGGACTCGATGCACAAGTTTGGTTGCATTGCTGGAATAATATATCATTATTTGCATTTAGGGAACCATGATAGAACAGAAGATGATTGCATAATGTTAACATGCTATGTATGCATTGGATATTATTGGTAGTTTATTTTCAGCATAGTTTCTTGATGCCATGCTATGCTTTGATTGACATGTTAAGTTATGCCATGATTGAGATAAAATTTTATGTTTTGCTATTACAATGTTATAATCATGTTCTGATATGCCATGTCATTGCCATGTTAGTAGATGTTATGATTTTGTTCATGCTTAGTTGATTTTTATTATGCCATGTTTAGTAATTGATATGAGATAGGGTGTTGCATGCGCTCAGTTCTTGCTTTGTCTTCTGCTTGTTTGGATGCTATGTATTTGGTTGTCTTGCAAGTACATTCAATGTACTGACCTGGCGTGTCATGCCAGTTTTGTAGGTCGTACCCGTATTGCTCGCTTGATCCGTCGTGCTAGGCCGTAATCTTGCCAGTCCTGTGAGTTGTGGAGCCCAGCCAGAGTTGTTATGCCGCCAAACCAATACTTCCGCCGCCATTTTTTCAGACTTCCGCTGTCAGTTTATAGCCTTAGGGCTACCAAGCCTGTGGCACCCCAACTCAGAGAAACCGGAATGCCCCGTATTCCAGCCCAGAGATCGAGGAGAAGTCTCTGGAATACGGCACTGCTTGACATAGAACAAGTCAACTCTTATTACAAGAATAATAATTACAAGGGTCTGATGTTACAAAGAAGCACATCAGCACTGCGACACCACGCCTGCGATACTATACTTGCTCTATGCACTAGTAGGAAAAGGGGCTTTCACCCCGGTTCATAAGGGCCTTTAGTCCTGGTTCAGGAACCGGGACTAAAGGGTCGTTACTAATGCCCTAGCCCTTTAGTCCCGGTTCTTACACGAACCGGGACTAAAGGCCGTCCACGTGGCCGGTGCGGGGAGCCCAGGCAGGAGGGCCTTTGGTCCCGGTTGGTGCCACCAACCGGGACCAATAGGCATCCACGCGTCAGCACCTGGCAGGAGCTGAGGTTTTTGTTTTTTTGAAAGGGGGGGGGGGTTTGGGGGGTTAATTTAGGTTGTTATTAGGTAGCTATTAGAGAGAAGTGTCCTCTCTTATATCTCCGTGCTTGGTTTACCAACGCTAGGTACTGCTATGCCTAAACATGGCTTAGATTGAAGTGAAGGCAACATGTGGTGCATGTTGAAAGTAATACTAATCCGGACTTGATCAAGTTTGGATTGTACTACTTTCGACGCGCACCACATGCATGTTGCCTTCACTTCAATCCAATCCATGTTCATTTCACCCGCTGATATATAATAACTCTTCATGCGTGCATCATGCATCATCATATATAATAACAAGTCCTACTAATCATCATCATACAACTTCTACTCGTTATTAATAACAAGTCATACGATCATCATCCTCACAGTCATCGAACCAACCCTACTTAATTGTTCTTAGCACATGATCATCAGTATTAGGTAGGACCGAAATACCCTCTTTAAGGTAAAATAGCATAAAACAATATAGACCCTGACTCTCCATTATGGAGAATGGAGATCATCCTGTCTCCAATTCTTGCGCCTCGCTTCCTTTTGCTTCCAAGAAGCTCCTTGCGACTGTCCATACATTTTTTCCATTCTTTGATTTGCATGTCTCCACTTCTTTTAGAAATCCGGTATGGACAGTTGAGATTCGTAGGATGACCTGGTTGTATATTCAAAACATCAAGCCTACCATTCTGATACATCAAATGAGGCACACAATCCTCTGGGATTATCTGTTGAAAAACATAGTAATAACTTCATAGTTAGCAATGATAATGTACCAGTTTTAGAACTATGCAAAATATGCACGGATGTCGTAATAGTAAGAAATCTTACCAGGGTATCTCCATAGTAGTTACCGTAGTTCAACACGTGCACTAGTGGCACGTATGGAGGACCATAATGATGAGGAGTTTGATTGTAGATATTGTAATTCTCAATATCAGTACAAAATCCGACCAGATGAGTTTTCTCCTTATAAGTCAACCTAGAGCCATCGGTGTAGTAGGTTCTGTCTACCATGTTCCGCACATTGTTTGAACAATCAAAATAAGCTGTCAATGAAAATAAGCTGTCAACTATTTTGAAATGAACAATATAAATTAGCTAATAACTATGTTTGAGAAACTCACATAGCGGTAGAATTGGAGGCGTATCAACAAGGACCCAAATGTCCATATTGTCTTGCTCGATGTCAGGATCACCAAGATCCATGGTGACAAGCATACCCTCATCAAAACCATACATCTTGCAAAATGCTTCCCAATTTTTGCAACCAAAATGGGTTACGCTCTCAAAATTATACAGCTTTACTTCAAAATCTATATCATGATGGGTCCTTAGGTGAATTTTCTTTGTTTCCATACTTTCATGGTCTTCAAAACCCATCCTCTCCAAGACGTAGCGTCTTGCATGGCATGGGATAAGCTAGCCGAATTGTAAAAGATGAAAAGTACACGTTGAAATAGTTGAAGTCGTGCTTAATTACGAAAAAATAACACTTGTCGTCGTTGCGTACCGTTTCAACATCGAACGTCTCCTCCAGCTTAATACTGAAGCGCCGATCTTCGTCCAGGTGAGGCCTGTTGCACTGACCTCGGTCGTCGTGGCACCAGTCGCACTCCCCCGGGAGACTTTCGTCGTCCGAGTACGACATTTCCTATGTTCATAATTCAAATATTAAACATCTACAATTAAATATATGTACTAAAAAACCTAAGTTAGATCATTATTATTCATCACGGGTTGACTATCGGTTTGTCGAGTCTTTTCTTGAAAACTCTCAGCTCACGTGGTGTATACATTCGACCGTTGGTGATGGTTGCTCCTCCCTTTGTCCCCGTGTGCATTACACCAAAATGTCTAGCTAGCACACGGGAACAAAGGAGAAGCGACCCCCACGACAACAGTCGGGATTCTTCGTCCTCTCATATATATATGGTGGAACTCTCCCTCACTGATTCCTCTCTGACATTTGCGACCGTCGGTGATGGTAGCTCCTCCTTTCGTTCTCGAGTGCATTACACCAAATTGTCTAGCACACGGGAACGAAGGAGAAGCTACCCCCACGACAACAGTCGGGATTCTTCGTCCTCTCATATATGGTGGAGACTCGACAGACTTACAGTCAACCCGAAATATCGTTTAATTATCTTTCTAAAAGAGGATTTGGCCGGTCTCACCTCGATGTCAGAGGGGGCGGTGACGGGGACGACGGCGGGGATGATGGAGGGGCCCGGGGCTTCTAGATTTCTGCGAAAACAAAAACCCTATAAGCTATCAACTAATCATAGTGCTCTCCAATTTTAGCATTCAAAGTAGGATCGGAGTAGTTTTCCACTTTGAGCATTCAATAAGCAAAATCAAATCACAAAATAAAGTAGTATTCAAATTAGGATGCATTCAATTATAAGCAAAACTACATCATCTCCATGCGTCCGTACATCGCCGAATATTATCACTAATACACCTTGAATACTAACATACATATAGCATCGCTAGTACAGCTAGAACAGTAGCGCCCGACGGGTATCGGCGCGGGCGGTGGACACCCAAAGGGACGGAACCATCACAGGATCATAGCTCCAGTGAGATACCTGAAGAACCTGCCAGGTATTGTCGAACCAGCCCTCCAACGCAACCATGTAGCGACGGACGTGCTGGTCCTCCTCGCTGACACGGTGACGTACCACCTCCGCGGTGTCCGGAAGCCTCGGCACCGTCACTGGCCCACGCGAGCGCCATCAAACAAGGATCGGGTCAACGACGGGCTGGTTCCTCACCAACCTACGCCCATCGGAAGGTAGCACCTCCCAAAACCAGCCCGGCGGAGCCCAGTCCCGGACATGGCCCCTCTGATCAAGCCGGCCTCCTCCGCCGAGTCAACGACGAGGATGCGGGATAGGCATCGTCGACGTCGATGCGGGTATAATTGCTTTAACTAAAAAACAAACTAGTTCTATTAATTTCCTTACTATAAATAGAATAAAGTAGTACTTACTAAAAATAAACTAGCTAGTTTAACTAGTTCTATTATTTTTCTAACTAATTCTATTAAACACTTTCTAAGTAGTACTTACTAAAAGTTATCGGGGAGGGGGGTACATATATCGACAACGACATACCGGATAAAAAATAAGAAGAGGAAGAAGACGAAAGAAAAGTGGAGAAGAAGAAAGGAATAGAGGAGGAGATCGAAGAAAAAAAAAGAAA
>NC_057802.1:88865163-88866340 GCF_018294505.1 Triticum aestivum
GGCGGAGGCCGACGGCGATGGCGGCGGGGGGCGGAGGACGACGGCGACGGGCGATGGCGTGGGCTCGGGGGCACGGGCGACGGCGACGACGGTGGGGCAGCCTGGCGGCGTAGATCGAGCTCGCGGCGTCGTCGGTCGGGGGGACACTGGCGATGGAAATCAGAAAATTTCCAAAGTGCTGCTTATATAGCAAAGGCTTTGGTCCCGCTTGGTGGCTCCAACCGGAACCAATACCCACCCTTTGGTCCCGGTTGGTGCCCCTAGCCGGGACTAAAGGCCTCTTTTCACCAGCGCAAAGGGCGGGAAGCAGAGGGCTTTGGTCCCGGTTGGTGGCACCAACCGGGACCAAAGGGGAGCATTGGTTCCGGTTGGAGCCACCAACCGGGACTAATGTGCTGGCGCGGTGCGGTGGGAAGTTTAGTCCCACCTCGCTAGCTGAGAGAGCTCAGCACCTGTTTATAAGCTGCGTTGCAGCTCAGGTGCTGAGCTCCTCTCTAATATGTAGGCATTATACATGCCTACCTTTGTCACTGCCATGTTGGGCCTATTGGGCCTGTGGGCCTGCATCCTGGCCCATGTGCAGATGGGTTTCTAGTCGTATGCAGGCCGTGTGGCCCATTAGGCGGCATTTTTTATTTTTCCAGTATTTTTTTGTTTTTTGAATTATTTATTTTCTTTTGATTTTTGCTTTATTTTTTTATTCTTTTTGCTTTTAGCTCAGAATAATTATAAACTTTCTGTTACTCCATTAGTTTCCAAATTTGAATAGTTTAAATTTCATCCGGAAACTCGTCTGTTACGAAGGGATTTCATTTTTTAAACCTTATTTGAACTCCTGACTTTTTGTGTGTTCAAAATGCACCATTCAAAGCCACATCATCATTTCTCAATCCTTTCTGACTTCATTTGTTATTTTTCATGCATTTACTAATTATTTTGAGCTATAAGACCCTAAAATTGAAAAGCATTTCAAATGAACTCTAAAAAGGTTGAAAGTTGGCATGATATCATCAGTTCATCCACATAGCATGTGCAAGAAAGTTGAGAGGGTTACGGCAAAAACTGGATGCACTTCGTGTACAAAACGGACAATCTCTTTCAAAGTATCAGGATTTCATCCCGAAACTCATCTGTTACAAAGGGATTTCATTTTTTTAAAACTTATTTGAACTCCTGA
>NC_057802.1:88869227-88869817 GCF_018294505.1 Triticum aestivum
AGCTATAAGACCCTAAAATTGAAAAGCATTTCAAATGAACTCCGAAAAGGTTGAAATTTGGCATGATATCATCATTTCATCCACATAGCATGTGCAAGAAAGTTGAGAGGGTTACGGCAAAAACTGGATGCACTTCGTGTACAAAACGGACAATCTCTTTCAAAGTATCAGGATTTCATACGGAAACTCGTCTGTTACAAAGGGATTTCATTTCTAAAACTTATTTGAACTCCTGACTTTTTGTGTGTTCAAAATGTACCATTCAAAGCCACATCATCATTTTTCAATCCTTTCTGACTTCATTTGTTATTTTTCGTGCATTTACTAATTATTTTGAGCTATAAAACCCTAAAATTGAAAAGCATTTCAAATGAACTCTGAAAAGATTGAAAGTTGGCATGATATCATCATTTCATCCACATAGCATGTGCAAGAAAGTTGAGAGGGTTACGGCAAAAACTGGATGCACTTCGTGTACAAAACGGACAATCTCTTTCAAAGTATCAGGATTTCATCCGGAAAGTCGTCTATTACAAAGGGATTTCATTTTTTTAAACTTATTTGAACTCCTGACTTTTTGTGTGTTCAAA
>NC_057802.1:88870219-88871217 GCF_018294505.1 Triticum aestivum
CCACATAGCATGTGCAATAAAGTTGAGAGGGTTACGGCAAAAACTGGATGCACTTCGTGTACAAAACGGACAATCTCTTTCAAAGTATGAGGATTTCATGCGGAAACTCGTCTGTTACAAAGGGATTTCATTTTTTAAAACTTATTTGAACTCCTGACTTTTTGTGTGTTCAAAATGCACCATTCAAAGCCACATCATCATTTGTCAATCCTTTCTGACTTCATTTGTTATTTTTCATGCATTTACTAATTATTTTGAGCTATAAGACCCTAAAATTGAAAAGCATTTCAAATGAACTCTGAAAAGGTTGAAAGTTGGCATGATATCATCATTTCATCCACATAGCATGTGCAAGAAAGTTGAGAGGGTTACGGCAAAAACTGGATGCACTTCGTGTACAAAACGGACAATCTCTTTCAAATATCAAGATTTCATCCGGAAACTCGTCTGTTACAAAGGGATTTCATTTTTAAACCTTATTTGAACTCCAGACTTTTTGTGTGTTCAAAATGCACCATTCAAAGCCACATCATCATTTGTCAATCCTTTCTGACTTCATTTGTTATTTTTCATGCATCTACTAATTATTTTGAGCTATAAGACCCTAAAATTGAAAAGCATTTCAAATGAACTCTAAAAAGGTTGAAAGTTGGCATGATATCATCAGTTCATCCACATAGCATGTGCAAGAAAGTTGAGAGGGTTACGGCAAAAACTGGATGCACTTCGTGTACAAAACGGACAATCTCTTTCAAAGTATCAGGATTTCATCCGGAAACTCATCTGTTACAAAGGGATTTCATTTTTTAAAACTTATTTGAACTCCTGACTTTTTGTGTGTTCAAAATGCACCATTAAAAGCCACATCATCATTTGTCAATCCTTTCTGACTTCATTTGTTATTTTTCATGCATTTACTAATTATTTTGAGCTATAAGACCCTAAAATTGAAAAGCATTTCAAATGAACTCTGAAAAGGTTGAAAGTTGGCATGATAT
>NC_057802.1:88873143-88875558 GCF_018294505.1 Triticum aestivum
GTTAGTGCCATTAGTTTTAGAAAACATATAAACTTTCTATTAGTGCCATTAGTTCTTTATGAAAATTCTTTTTGCTGTATTTAGTTTTTTTATTTTCTTTTTTGCTATATTTATTTTGTTTTATTTCTACTTACAACAAAAAACTTATTTATTTTATTTTATTTTGTTTCTAATTACTTATTTATTTTACTTTATGATAATTCTTTCTGCTATTAAAGTTTCTATCAAAAAAAGTTCTTTATGAAAATTCTTTTTGCTTTTAATGATTAAAAATAAAAAAGAGGCGCAATGCGCGTTGATTTGCTTCAAGCCTTTCGGAATAGTGTAGACTGCACTGCACATAGCTCGATGCAGTCTACCTTATTCCTCAAGGCTTGAAGCTAAGCAACGTGAGCATTGCGCCTCTTCTTCATCGACTCTGCACTCAGGGCTTATAAACCGCTCCTAGTGCCTCTCAGCTAGCGAGGTGGGACTAAAAAACTGCTTAGCTAGTAAGAAACTCTAGTACCGGTTCGTGCCACGAACAGGTACTAAAGGTGCTCGTGGGGCCACAGCCTCATTAGTACCGGTTCGTGGCACCAACAGGGACCAAAGGGTGGAATTGGTCCTGGTTCGAGCCACCAACCGGGACCAATGGCATTGCACAGCGGCGTGATAGTGAGTTTAGTCCCACCTCGCTAGCTAAGAGAGAGCCGCACCTGTTTATAAGGTGCGTTGCGCCTGAGCTGTCGAGCTCCTCTCTAAAGCAGGCTTACGGGCCTAACCTCTCTGCACTCAGGGCTTACAAAGCATTTCAAATAAACTCTGAAAAGGTTGAAAGTTGGCATGATATCATCATTTCATCCACATAGCATGTGCAAGAAAGTTGAGAGGGTTACTGCAAAAACTGGACGCACTTCGTGTACAAAACGGACAATCTCTTTCAAAGTATCAGGATTTCATCCGGAAACTCGTCTGTTACAAAGGGATTTCATTTTTTAAAACTTATTTGAACTCCTGACTTTTTGTCTGTTCAAAATGCACCATTCAAAGCCACATCATCATTTGTCAATCCTTTCTGACTTGATTTGTTATTTTTCATGCATTTACTAATTATTTTGAGCTATAAGACCCTAAAATTGAAAAGCATTTCAAATGAACTCTGAGAAGGTTGAAAGTTGGCATGATATCATCATTTCATCCACATAGCATGTGCAAGAAAGTTGAGAGGGTAACGGAAAAAACTGGATGCACTTCGTGTACAAAACGGACAATCTCTTTCAAAGTATCAGGATTTCATCCGGAAACTCGTCTGTTACAAAGGGATTTCATTTTTTAAAACTTATTTGAACTCCTGACTTTTTGTGTGTTCAAAATGCACCATTCAAAGCCACATCATCATTTGTCAATCCTTTCTGACTTCATTTGTTATTTTTCATGCATTTACTAATTATTTTGAGCTATAAGACCCTAAAATTGAAAAGCATTTCTAATGAACTCTGAAAAGGTTGAAAGTTGACACGATATCATCATTTCATCCACATAGCATGTGCAAGAAAGTTGAGAGGGTTACGGCAAAAACTGGATGCACTTCGTGTACAAAACGGACAATCTCTTTCAAAGCATCAGGATTTCATCCGGAAACTCGTCTGTTACAAAGGGATTTCATTTTTTAAAACTTATTTGAACTCCTGACTTTTTGTGTGTTCAAAATGCACCATTCAAAGCCACATCATCATTTGTCAATCCTTTCTGACTTCATTGTTATTTTTCATGCATTTACTAATTATTTTGAGCTATAAGACCCTAAAATTGAAAAGCATTTCAAATGAACTCTGAAAAGGTTGAAAGTTGGCATGATATCATCATTTCATCCACATAGCATGTGCAAGAAAGTTGAGAGGGTTACGGCAAAAACTGGAGGCACTTCGTGCACAAAACGGACAATCTCTTTCAAAGTATCATGATTTCATCCGGAAACTCGTGTGTTACAAAGGGATTTCATTTTTTGAAACTTATTTGAACTCCTTACTTTTTGTGTGTTCAAAATGCACCATTCAAAGCCACATCATCATTTGTCAATCCTTTCTGACTTCAATTGTTATTTTTCATGCATTTACTAATTATTTTGAGCTCTAAGACCCTAAAATTGAAAAGCATTTCAAATGAACTCTGAGAAGGTTGAAAGTTGGCATGATATCATCATTTCATCCACATAGCATGTGCAAGAAAGTTGAGAGCGTTACGGCAAAAACTGGATACACTTCGTGTACAAAACGGACAATCTCTTTCAAAGTATCAGGATTTCATTCGGAAACTCGTCTGTTACAAAGGGATTTCATTTTTTAAAACTTATTTGAACTCCTGACTTTTTGTCTGTTCAAAATGCACCATTTAAAGCCACATCATCATTTGTCAATCCTTTCTGACTTCAAT
>NC_057802.1:88875805-88876705 GCF_018294505.1 Triticum aestivum
TTGTTATTTTTCATGCATTTACTAATTATTTTGAGCTATAAGACCCTAAAATTGAAAAGCATTTCAAATGAACTCTGAAAAGGTTGAAAGTTGGCATGATATCATCATTTCATCCACATAGCATGTGCAAGAAAGTTGAGAGGGTTACGGCAAAAACTGGACGCACTTCGTGTACAAAACGGACAATCTCTTTCAAAGTATCAGGATTTCATCCGGAAACTCGTCTGTTACAAAGGGATTTCATTTTTTAAAACTTATTTGAACTCCTGACTTTTTGTCTGTTCAAAATGCACCATTCAAAGCCACATCATCATTTGTCAATCCTTTCTGACTTCAATTGTTATTTTTCATGCATTTACTAATTATTTTGAGCTATAAGACCCTAAAATTGAAAAGCATTTCAAATGAACTCTGAGAAGGTTGAAAGTTGGCATGATATCATCATTTCATCCACATAGCATGTGCAAGAAAGTTGAGAGGGTAACGGAAAAAACTGGATGCACTTCGTGTACAAAACGGACAATCTCTTTCAAAGTATCAGGATTTCATCCGGAAACTCGTCTGTTACAAAGGGATTTCATTTTTTAAAACTTATTTGAACTCCTGACTTTTTGTGTGTTCAAAATGCACCATTCAAAGCCACATCATCATTTGTCAATCCTTTCTGACTTCATTTGTTATTTTTCATGCATTTACTAATTATTTTGAGCTATAAGACCCTAAAATTGAAAAGCATTTCTAATGAACTCTAAAAAGGTTGAAAGTTGACACGATATCATCATTTCATCCACATAGCATGTGCAAGAAAGTTGAGAGGGTTACGGCAAAAACTGGATGCACTTCGTGTACAAAACGGACAATCTCTTTCAAAGCATCAGGATTTCATCCGGAAACTCGTCT
>NC_057802.1:88876715-88877231 GCF_018294505.1 Triticum aestivum
ATCATTTCATCCACATAGCATGTGCAAGAAAGTTGAGAGGGTTACGGCAAAAACTGGATGCACTTCATGTACAAAACGGACAATCTCTTTCAAAGTATGAGGATTTCATGCGGAAACTCGTCTGTTACAAAGGGATTTAATTTTTTAAACCTTATTTGAACACCAGACTTTTTGTGTGTTCAAAATGCACCATTCAAAGCCACATCATCATTTGTCAATCCTTTCTGACTTCATTACTTATTTTTCATGCATTTACTAATTATTTTGAGCTATAAGACCCTAAAATTGAAAAGCATTTCAAATGAACTCTGAAAAGGTTGAAAGTTGGCATGATATCATCATTTCATCCACATAGCATGGGCAAGAAAGTTGAGAGCGTTACGGCAAAAACTGGATGCACTTCGTGTACAAAACGGACAATCTCTTTCAAAGTATCAGGATTTCATCCGGAAACTCGTCTGTTACAAAGGGATTTCATATTTTAAACCTTATTTGAACTCCAGACTTTTTGTGTGT
>NC_057802.1:88881841-88882690 GCF_018294505.1 Triticum aestivum
CTGAAAAGGTTGAAAGTTTGGCATGATATCATCATTTCTCCACATAGCAGGTGCAAGAAAGTTGAGAGGGTTACGGCATAAACTGGATGCACTTCGTGTACAAAACGGACAATCTCTTTCAAAGTATCAGGATTTCATCCGGAAACTCGTCTGTTACAAAGGGATTTCATTTTTTAAAACTTATTTGAACTCCTGACTTTGTGTGTGTTCGAAATGCACCATTCAAAGCCACATCATTATTTTTCAATCCTTTCTGACTTCATTTGTTATTTTTCATGCATTTACTAATTATTTTGAGCTATAAGACCCTAAAATTGAAAAGCATTTCAAATGAACTCTGAAAAGGTTGAAAGTTGGCATGATATCATCATTTCATCCACATAGCAGGTGCAAGAAAGTTGAGAGGGTTATGGCAAAAACTGGACGCACTTCGTGTACAAAACGGACAATCTCTTTCAAAGTATTAGGATTTCATCCGGAAACTCGTCTGTTACAAAGGGATTTCATTTTTAAAAACTTATTTGAACTCCTGACTTTTTGTGTGTTCGAAATGCACCATTCAAAGCCACATCATCATTTTTCAATCCTTTCTGACTTCATTTGTTATTTTTCATGCATTTACTAATTATTTTGAGCTATAAGACCCTAAAATTGAAAAGCATTTCAAATGAACTCTGAAAAGGTTGAAAGTTTGGCATGATATCATCATTTCTCCACATAGCATGTGCAAGAAAGTTGAGAGGGTTACGGCATAAACTGGATGCACTTCGTGTACAAAACGGACAATCTCTTTCAAAGTATCAGGATTTCATCCGGAAACTCGTCTGTTACAAAGGGATTTCATTTTTT
>NC_057802.1:88882700-88883887 GCF_018294505.1 Triticum aestivum
CCACATAGCATGTGCAATAAAGTTGAGAGGGTTACGGCAAAAACTGGATGCACTTCGTGTACAAAACGGACAATCTCTTTCAAAGTATGAGGATTTCATGCGGAAACTCGTCTGTTACAAAGGGATTTCATTTTTTAAAACTTATTTGAACTCCTGACTTTTTGTGTGTTCAAAATGCACCATTCAAAGCCACATCATCATTTGTCAATCCTTTCTGACTTCATTTGTTATTTTTCATGCATTTACTAATTATTTTGAGCTATAAGACCCTAAAATTGAAAAGCATTTCAAATGAACTCTGAAAAGGTTGAAAGTTGGCATGATATCATCATTTCATCCACATAGCATGTGCAAGAAAGTTGAGAGGGTTACGGCAAAAACTGGATGCACTTCGTGTACAAAACGGACAATCTCTTTCAAATATCAAGATTTCATCCGGAAACTCATCTGTTACAAAGGGATTTCATTTTTTAAACCTTATTCGAACTCCAGACTTTTTGTGTGTTCAAAATGCACCATTCAAAGCCACATCATCATTTGTCAATCCTTTCTGACTTCATTTGTTATTTTTCATGCATTTACTAATTATTTTGAGCTATAAGACCCTAAAATTGAAAAGCATTTCAAATGAACTCTAAAAAGGTTGAAAGTTGGTTTGATATCATCAGTTCATCCACATAGCATGTGCAAGAAAGTTGAGAGGGTTATGGCAAAAACTGGATGCACTTCGTGTACAAAATGGACAATCTCTTTCAAAGTATCAGGATTTCATCCGGAAACTCGTCTGTTACAAAGGGATTTCATTTTTTAAACCTTATTTGAACTCCTGACTTTTTGTGTGTTCAAAATGCACCATTCAAAGCCACATCATCATTTTTCAATCCTTTCTGACTTCATTTGTTATTTCTCATGCATTTACTAATTATTTTGAGCTATAAGACCCTAAAATTGAAAAGCATTTCAAATGAACTCTGAAAAGGTTGAAAGTTGGCATGATATCATCATTCCATCCACATAGCATGTGCAAGAAAGTTGAGAGGGTTACGGCAAAACTGGATGCATTCGTGTACAAAACGGACAATCTTTTTGAAAGTACCAGGATTTCATTTGGAAACTCGTTTGTTACAAAGGGATTTCATTTTTTTAAACTTATTTGAACTCCTGATTTTGTGTGTGTTCATAATGCA
>NC_057802.1:88883991-88960970 GCF_018294505.1 Triticum aestivum
ATTCAAAGCCACATCATCATTTGTCAATCCTTTCTCACTTCATTTGTTATTTTTCATGCATTTAGTAATTATTTTGAGCTATAAGACCCTAAAATTGAAAAGCATTTCAAATGAACTCTGAAAAGGTTTTCTTTCTACTTACAACAAAAAACTTATTGATTTTATTTCTAATTACTTATGTCTTTTAATTTAATTATTTTATTTTTATTTATTTTACTGCTGCTATTTTTACTTAATTAATTAAGGTTTATTTATTGTAGTTACTATAGTTTATTTTATTTTATTTTATTAAGGTTTATTTAGTTTTATTTATTTTATTAAGGTTTATGTATTTTATAAATATAAAAATGAACATAGATGCACTTATAGAGAAAATTCAACCTAAATTCATACTAAATTTCTATGAAATTTACTATGAATTTAAGTCAAATTTCCTGTATAAGGACATCTATTTTCACTTTAATAGAAGCTCAACGAGGCATAGAGGGACGGGCTTATAAACTGGTGTGAGCGCCCTTCGGTTGGCGAGGTGGGACTAAACACTGGCCGCAACTAGGACCAGCCCTTTAGTCCCGGTTTGTGGTATGAACCGGGACTAAAGGGTGGTGGGCCAGGAGTGTGGCCCATTGGTCCCGGTTTGTACCACCAACCGGGACCAAAGGGTCCATACGAACCGGGACCAATGCCCACGAGGCCCCGGCCGGCCCCCTGGGCTCACGAACCGGGACCAATGCTCACATTAGTCCCGGTTCGTGACTGAACCGGGGCTAATGTGAAAACTGCCCTGTGACCTAAGCCCTTTTTTCTACTAGTGATGCTAGCAGCGGAACAACTCGTAGCAGCGGAATACTTCTAGCAGCGGAACAACGACGAAGGTGGTGAATTCCACTCCGCAGGGACTCTGGCTGGGACACGATCTAGCTCGCACGCACGGCAACCTCGACAAGCAATCAAGCAATCATGGCATCACCTGCAATCTGGCATGACACGCCAGGTCAGTACATTGAATGTACTTGCAAGCTCACAACAACCATAAACATCAAGGCAAGACAATAACATAGCATTAACAGGTTAATTAATTAACAACTACCATGATGAAGCAACTACTAAGCATGAGATGAAACTAATACAGTGCTGATAAATCACCATCTCAGCTCTCCATAACCATATCTCTCTTGGCTAACCGGCCAAGCAATATGCCATCTCGATCAACTCATGATAAAAACCACACGGTGATCTTTCCGGCGGTCACTACCATGACCAACACTTGGTCTCCAACATCATCATCAACATCCTGCCAAACTGTTACTGCTCACAATATATCATCATATAAATCACCTATAAGTCATTCCGTCATGTGAGTGTTGATCAAACGGTGGGACCTAGTACGAACCCATGCCCATGACCGAGGACACGACTATCAATAGATTAATACACTCTGCAGAGGTAGCACATTGTACCCACACCACGGAACCCATGGCCTCGTACTCCCATTCGGGTGGACCAACGGCGTTCCGACAAAACCGATCTACTGCCATGACACTCTCCCGGCCACTCCGACCAACATCCCTTCTGGGTTTAGTCCTGGGTGGCCCCGTGTCTACCAAAGACACACCGACCACCGTTGTGGCCAAAACGTCCCTCACAGGGACCGGATCCATAACAACAACAACAACGGGCACACAAGGCTATGTCTGCTTACCGGGCCAGGGTACGCACGCCCATAACCTTCCCTCGTTGGAGGCACCGGCGAGAGACATGACAACAGACCGCATTAGGGCCTTCCCATAAAGGCAAATGTGGCTGCACTGGAAAAGCCCGGTTCGGTGGCACCTGACCAACTTAATGACGGAATTTATCCCCAAAAATATAACTGTGGTAACTGATACTCCAATATCATCTATCAACCTATAATCCAAGTCATAGCAATATCCAACAAATAATCCAAGCATAATCTCCTCATCTCAAAATACTCCAAGGGTAGCACAACACTACTGTCATGATGAATCCGAAAATCAATAATCCTACTACTCCAATAACAAGAATAAAGCTATTCGGCTAAGATCCACATGTAAACATCATCTCCGAAAATAATACTCCAAGCAACAGAACGTCAACTAGCATCATGAAAAATAATCATACTAACCACTAATAATCCAAAGGCAGCATGATATCCAAAGTAATACTCCAAAATATCACCAGATACCATCATAAAAAAATCATAATAACCACTAAGAATCCGAAGGCACATGTCATCCACATAATCATCAAAATATTAATCCTAGAACTCCAAGCAATATCATGGCAATATCAAGATCAAACAATACTCCGAGATATGCCATGAACAAATCATACCTAGCTAACACAATATTTTAAACAAGTTTAAATAAAGAAACCATGTCACTGCATTGCAATCATGCAAATGGAGGGTGTGGCTTGCCTGGGGTGGAAGAAATCACCGGGACAAAGTGCGAGAAACTCGCGGAAAGGATCGCCGGAAAACGTACTCCCTCGGAGGGGGCTGAATAAGGGCAGGGGCAAAATGGTCATTTTCAGAATGTCAAAACATGGTGAAAATGATTCCATCAGAACGGGCTCGACGAAACGAAGAAGTGGGCTTTGGATTCACCTCAAACGGAGTTGCGAGCAAAAATTTATGATAGTTTTTCTGCTAGAGACCTCTTTGTAAAGAAAAACTTCACAATCTGGGCCTGGACAGAAAAACAGAAAGCGCAATCAGCGAAATACGCTTTCACTGAACTGAAAACGCATTCGGGGCTGAAGAAGAATGGGAACGCATTTTCCAGAGGCGAAAACGTATTCACAGAAATACGTTTTCACTTAAAACACGCAGGCCCGGGGCTGGTCAGAGATGTGAGGCTTAAGGGTGTGGCCGGCCACTTTTCCATGTCATCGCTGGGCTGGGTCAACGCGGAGTGGCTGACGTGTGGGTCCCACGCGCGTGGTCTCATCATCTTCATCTCCCTCGCGCTCGCCCATGGACCAGAGGGAGTCCGCCGGCGTCGACGCTTGTCCGGGCGGCTCGGGTCGACTCAGGCAATGCCCCGGCCACCGGAATGACCAGCGCGGGGAGGCACATCCGCATGGGCTCCTCACGCGCGTCGGCGAGAGCTGGAGGAAGCAGGGCCTCAGCCACGGCGGACAAGAGCTTCGGGCGTCGTCGAACTTGAGGCTACGGGGCTCTGGCAGAGGAGGGGAACGGCGAGGGAGCTACGCCATGGTCTGGTAGGTGCTCTGGTGGAGGAGGAAGTGGGAGAGGGGATCGGCTCCAGGCGAATTTAGGATGAGGAGGCCCATGGCCATGGCGGCAATGGTGGAGCAGGAGAGCTCCAGAGGCTCGGGCGGATGGATGGGGAGGTGTAGTGGAGCGAGTGGAGGCTGGTGAGGTGCTCGGGAGGGCTCGGGGATGGCTATTTATAGCCGGGCGAGGGAGATGGTCTCGGGTGCCGCCGGGCATGTCCGGCCGAGGCTCTGGCGATGGCCAGCGAGCACGGGAGGGTGCGGGAACACGACGAGCTATTGATTCAGAGCTCACGGAGGGGTAGGCGACTCCGGAGAGCAGAGGAAGAGGCCGAGCACCATTAAAACATGTTGGGGCACTGTGCTCCCGTGGGCGTTCGGCGGCGAGCGTCTGTGAGGAAGCTGCCGGATGGGGAGAGGGGTCCAGGGGGACGGCAACGATGCAGGCTAGCTGTTGGACACGCTCACGCGCGCGAAGACGACGAGAGGAGGAGGGGCCGAAGCACAAACAGCACTGGGCGCGGCCACTGCGCATAGAGCACGCGCATAGTGATGCCATTAACGCGGTCACCGCGTGCACTGATATGTAGCGGGGGAGAGAGGCTTGAAAATGTTGTCTAGTGGTAAGTTCATCCAGTGTAGGTTTCAACTCCGGTGGTAGCTCGGTTAAAAGTGCTATGTTTAACTGGTAAGAACCCTCTGAAGTTTACTGCAGTGAACTTGGGTGAGCACTAGTGATCAACAGGAAGGGTTTTGGATCCAGTGGAGTTGTCTGCGAGGTTGAGGTAAAGAAGGACTTTCATCCTGGTAACTTGGAGAAGAATTGGAACAAGATAAATCATAGTTGCTTTGCAACTGACCAAAATGGTCCAGAAATGAGATTTGGATGATGCACTCAAATGGTGTGGCCACTTGAGCTCAAGTTTGGCAAGGCTTCATGATTTGATCATATAAAGATGATGTATAAGTTTCATACCAATTGGATTCACCAAAATGGAACTTGCTTCACAAACATCCTTGCCGACCAGAAACTTGCAAAAATTCTAGAGGAATAATGGCTTGATGAACCATGCCCAAAATGGGTGGAGGTACGTAGGTTATATGGATAATAGAAGGCCTAGAAAAATTGGTAGCCATAATGGAGCAAGATAAAATATACTTGCTTCACAAACTGAAATTTTGGACAGAATCAAAGAATTGAAGATGAGCTCACATGGAGGCATGATATGAGCTCTACTTTTGTGGAGGGCTATGATATGATGATATGAGGGATCATGCAAAATGGCAACTCATTTGGATATGCCTAGCTTGCACCTCCTTCACAAAGCTTCTTTCTGGATAGAAACTTTGGAAAATCATAATTAAATAATTACTAGGCAAATGAGGTTGCATTTTGGCATGTGGCAATGATATGGACAGGAAAAGGTGTAAAAGGAGTTTGAGGTCAATTGGGAAAAGGAAAATAGCACATTCTTCACAATGTGCCATTTAGGGCAGAATAGGAAATGAATTATTTGAGCAAGATGATAAACATGACAAATGAAATATTTTGCCATATTTGAGAAAGATATGACACAAAAAATTTATGAGAATTATTTGGAAAATTTAGGAGTGATGGAAATAAAGGTTGCTTCACAACCTAGGGCAGACAGGGTTATTCCTTTAATAGAAAAAGGAATATTCCCTAGAAAAACATTTTAGTGTTTGGTCAAGCAGTGAACTGACAAGATCTTGGCGGGGTTTTGAGAATGTTGAGCCACTTGGGAAGGAAAAAGAGGATGATTTCCCAGGTGACAAGGCCACAGAACCACTCCAAAAAGAAAAATAGAGCAAAAACCAATAAATCAAAAAGAAAAAGAAAAGGGCCAAAATTCAGGCTGTTACAACTCTTACCCCCTTAAAGAAATCTCGTCCTCGAGATTTAGTTGCTCTGGGAACAAGTATGACTTGAGGATACCGTTTCCATCTCGGGCATCCTCTTTTCTTTATTTATTGTTCCCCCAAGAATTTCAGATGATCAACTTACCTTGCTCTGGGGTGGCTTTTCCCAAATTTTGATGGGTCTTTGCTCATATACCAAATCCTTTTGCTGACATTGATTTTCTCATATCTGCGGTGATGTCCGATGGATCTGATCATAAATTTCCTTTTGGTCATGAAAACCTTTTTATTTCTGTCATGGGGTTGCTGCAAGCCTTCTGGGTTCAATAAATGCTTAGAATTAATCATGGCCATCTTCTGACGGGATCTAACAGCCCATATGTGCACTGATTTATCTTGATTTATTTCCTTTGGCTCGAGCATGTGGCATACACCAGAGATTTGACTGCCTTCTGTTGTGAGCAATATAACGGTGCATGGAGTTATAGCTATGTCATACCTCAAATATTTATATCTTGAGACTTTGCACGACAGGGGCTGCGGACAAATGCTTTTCCTGACAGACTAACCATGTACTTGATTCCGTCGGCGAGTATACCGGGTCTGAGCTGATTATTTGGCTTTTGACTTTCTCATTTTGTCGGTATACCCATTTTTGGTAATACACTGTGATATGTTTTAACTTGCCGCTGAGGTCAAACTGTTGAGGTTGCAAAGGAATCTTGGATCTGACATTACAAACTTGGATATTCCGCACTAACCATATCAAGCGGGTCAGCAGGACATGAAAATCCTTGTAAACAGAGTAGGCCGCTGAAGGTGTATGTCATTGTGGATCCATATGGAATTATGGCCTCCAACTGACTTGGGGTATCCGGACCCTGATGGTCGTGCAAAATACATCATACATTTGTTGTCAGTCTCACCCTTTAACGGTCATGATTTTCTTTGTCAGGATACCTTACTGAAATAACTTGGCCACACATGTCCTTGATTCTTCGTATGACCATGACTGTGGCTAGTGCAATATTGTTGGCATTATTCCTTCTGCTTATTTTCTGACCTGTGTTCACACATATATGACATATACTCGGGGTTTGTAGCTGTACGGAGCTCATTGCTTTCTTAGGTATATCTGCTGGATCAGTGTCGTATCCCGTATAAGTGACCGATCTGTCCCAGGATACATGCGTACCATATGTATAATAATCATATGCAACTGAATACCCTATTATTGCGGCAGGCATATGTTTTGACTGAATTGTTCCTTTGACAAAATTATTGCGAATCTGATCCTTGAGATGTACTGCCATATACTGCCAACTCATCATATAATCTCTGAGAACGGTGCATAGTGTGGTACTAACGCGGACTGGGTGGCTTACGAGGGAAGCCATCCAAGTAGCTTGCTGAGGAAGACTCTTAGATTCTGCTCGACGCTTTTGTCTGGGTAGCGTGCAGTAGAAATCTCGATAGCTTACACCCGAAGCTTGGTCGGATTATTGTGCTGGAGAAACTTGAGTTCCATACTTGAGAAGCTTCTCCTCGGGTTTGCTTGTTGAGAAAAATTCATTTCCGTCGGTCAGAAGCTTTTACCGAGGTATCTTGTTGAGAAAGACCGGGTACCTTGGGCTGGAAATAGTTCACATATCATGCTGAGGAAAAATTGAGGAGCCTTGCCTCATAAATTTCTTCCGATAGCGTGTGGAATAATGCTGGGTTTCTTATATCCAAAACTTCATACTGATATGCAGACTGAAATCCATGCACACGTCCATAATATTTTGCGGCAGATCATTTGCATGAGAATTTTTTTTTACTGTCTTCCTTGAGCGTATCACATCCTGGCCGCGCTAACTGTAGGCCACGCTAGACTACGACGTGTTAACTAGACGCTAGACACGAGTAAATGTGAGTGTCGGTAGCAGTTATAGCTGGTTGTTGCATTGTAGTCATTTGATTATTATTTTTATGCTAACCTGTTAATGGTTGTGAGTGTAGATGGCTCCGGTGCCGTATCCGTGCCAGTTGCAGTTGATGCCGTACACGTCACAGCACCTTCTCTGCAACGTGTGGCGTCAGCTGTACCCTCACGGAGACGAACCAGTCTATCGTGTGTACCGGGAGCGTCTAGCAGACTCAGTGTATGAGTATCACGAAGTGGTTACTCTGCGCACCAGTCCCAATTCTGGCTCTTCCACTCGCACTTCTCGGAGCGGTTACGCCTCCACCGCTTCTCAGGCTGTCCAGTTTGCCGCATTTGAGGTCCTTGTCGAGCTTCGTTATACCGAGGTTCAAATGTAGCATCACCCAGGATTCTATTACTACCCATCTCTACACGACAAAGGTCGTGTCCGTTTTCCTCTCGTTAACCCGGAGTCTGATAGTGTTGCTAGCCATCTTGCTCGCTATATCACTACTATCTATCTGATGATCCACGAGCTGGCTCGAGAGCTGACTCGTGCCCATACTGCTTTAGCCACTACCTTGGTCACTACTAGATCCACCACTACTCCATCCTCACTGGGATTTACCCCTTATGTCCCAGTTAGCTCTAGCTCCCCTATTTCACCGGTTACTCCCCCGAGTAGCACAGGCGTTCCGGCCGTGAACCCTCTCAGTACTCCTGTCAAGTGGGTCTCACTTCTTGCTACCCCTGCAGCCCCGATGCTTCATCCTACCCCTGCCCCTGAGGGAGAGCCCTCGAGGCGGCGTCGTCGTGTTACCTTTAACCCGGAGGTTTCCATTAACCACGTCAGTTCGGGATCTGAGACCGCTTCAGGGGAGGACACCGCAGCACCAGCAGAGCAGTAGTGTCTTTGAGTATTCGCAGTCGTCTAGATGGTGTACGGATGTAGTTGTACGAGTCATGATGCTTCATGTATGAGAGTAGTGGAACCAGTCAGGTTGTTAAATTTTCATGTATGAGTCTATGTATAATTATGATGGGACTTTAATCGCCGTATTCTCTTCGCTCTTTTGTCTTTTTCGAGAATTGTTGCTGGCTTTTCCCCAATTTTATTCTTGGATGTCTCTCATCTCGATTTCGTTGCCTTGGGAAAAATACTCAATAGGATGATGCGGGGAGGCGGCAGTAGCAACGTTCGTGAGGGAACTCCTGTTCGTCGTTCCGCATGACAGGCAGGATATTCTCCCGAGTCGTACGTTCAGCCACCACCTCCTCCGCCTGATCCTCCCTCCACCGAGCAATTTCTGCGTATGTTTGAAGAAAAAAGGAACAATGATCTGATTGAAATATTGAGAAGTGTGCAAGCTATAGTTGGACAAAATGGAAATCAGAATGGTCATCACTCAAAGCTGTCAGATTTTCAGAGGACCAATCCACCCAATTTCAGTCAGGTTGTTGACCCATTGGATGCAGACGATTGGTTGCGCACCATGGAGAAAAAGCTTGAGATCGCCCGTACTGAAGGAAATGATAAAGTCCCATTTGCAACCCATTACCTTGAAGGCACAGCTGCCATATGGTGGGAAAATACAAAAGCCATGTGGCCGATTGATGAGGAAGTCACCTGGGAAAAATTCAAGGATAAGTTCCACAAATATCACATCCCTACTAGAGTTATGAAGGCCAAGCAGCGTGAATTTCTCGCGCTTGTCCAAGGAAATCAATCTGTGGCTGAGTATCTGCAAAAATTCAATCATCTGGCCCGTTAC
Source organism: Triticum aestivum (assembly GCF_018294505.1). Taxonomy (NCBI): domain Eukaryota; kingdom Viridiplantae; phylum Streptophyta; class Magnoliopsida; order Poales; family Poaceae; genus Triticum; species Triticum aestivum. Next base: position 88,892,812 of record NC_057802.1, read on the forward strand.
TCTCTCTATGACGTAGCCACCGAAGAAAGGAAGATGGACAGATTTCTTGGAGGTTTAAATCCGCAACTTCGGTGTGCTCTCAGTATGTTTGATTTCACGGATTTCCAAACTCTGGTAGACAAGGCATTCATTGCTGAACGGGAACACAAGCTTATATCAGATAATAGGCCTGTTAACGACAACAAGCGCAAGTTTGAGCCAAAGAAGGATGGGCAACCTATGCAAAAGGCTCGTACCTGGCAGCAGACTCAGGTGGAATACCGGCCAAATTGGCAGCAGAATGTTAACAAGACCACCACTCAAGTCAAGAATGTTGTGGCCAATCCAATGCATGAGGAGCAGCAGCACAATAATTCTTGTTTCACTTGCGGGCAGCCCGGACATTATACCAAACAGTGCCCCAAGAACCACAAGGTGAATGCACTGAGTAGGCCACAAGTCAACTTTATGGAGTCAGGGCCAACCCAGCAAAACTTCACTGGGCACGTGAATCATATCTCACCGATGAATCCCAAGAGAAGCCAGAAGTCATCATTGGTATGTTTTCTGTTAATGACATACCTGCAGTAATTTTATTTGACTCTGGGGCTTCCCATTCTTTTATTTCTCGGAGTTTTGCCGCCCAAAACAATTTTCCTTGCACAATTTTGGGCAAAAATATGCTGGTACAAACCCCGGGATCTATAATCAAGAGCAATCTAGTGAGCCGTGATCTGGAGATCAATATCAACGGGGTTCACTTTCCAACATCTCTGATAATCATTGAGTCTGAACAGTTGGATATTATATTGGGAATGAATTGGCTGACCAAATATCAAGTTTGTATAAACTGCGCAACCCGAGAAGTCAATTTAACCAGTCTGAATGGCCAGCTCACCAAATTCTATGCTCGCAAGCATATACCCAAGCCAGAACTAGTGTGCACTGCTGTGGTCGAATTGGAATTTATTCCTGTGGTCAGTGAGTACCCTGATGTGTTTCCAGAAGAACTGCCAGGCATGCCACCAGATCGGGAACTGGAATTTGCCATAGATCTTGTGCCTGGAACCGTACCATTATACAAGAAGTATTACCGGATGCCCTCATCAGAATTAGTGGAACGAAAGAAACAGCTTGACGAATTACTCCGGAAAGGTTATATTCGTCCCAGCTCTTCACCATGGGGGTCACCTGCAATCTTCGTGGGTAAAAAGGATGGCAGTCTCCGTATGTGCATAGATTATCGCCAGCTGAATGAGGTCACCATCAAAAATAAATACCCACTGCCAAGGATTGATGATCTGTTCGATCAGCTCAGTGGGGCTAAAGTATTCTCATAAATTGATTTACGGACCGGGTATCATCAGCTCAAGATTAAAAGGGAAGATATTCCTAAGACCGCATTCACTACACGATACGGTCTTTACTAATATACTGTGATGTCCTTTGGTCTCACCAATGCCCCTGCCTTCTTCATGCATATGATGAACAAGGTGTTCATGTACTTCCTTGACAAATTTGTGGTAGTCTTTATCGACGACATCCTCATTTACTCCAAGAGTGAAGAAGAGCATAAGGATCACCTCCGGGCAGTGCTACAATGGCTCCGCAACCATCAGCTATATGCCAAGTTCAGTAAGTGCGAATTTTGGCTCAAGCAAGTTGGGTTTCTCGGGCATGTACTATCCGCCGAAGGCATAGCCGTGGACCCAAGCAAAGTAAAGGATGTGCTTGATTGGGTACCGCCCACGACTGTAACACAGATCCGGAGTTTCCTTGGATTAGCTGGATACTATCGTTGTTTCATTGAAGGGTTTTCCAAAATTGCTAAACCTATGACAGAATTGCTCAAAAAGGATACAAAGTTTGAGTGGACCAAGGACTGTGAGAAGAGTTTTTATGAGCTAAAGACGCGTCTGACAACCGCACCCGTATTGACTCAGCCAGACATTTATCACAGCTTTGACGTATACTGCGATGCCTCCAGACAAGGTACTGGTTGTGTATTGATGCAAGACGGCAAGGTTCATTTATTAAAAATTTGGAATTATCCTATGCATCACGAAAACTATGACCACATGAGGGAAATTATCCTACTCATGATTTGGAATTGCTGCAGTGGTTCATTTATTAAAAATTTGGAGACACTATCTCATTGGAAAAAGGTGCCAAATTTTTACCGACCACAAAAGCCTCAAGTACATCTTCACTCAGCCAGATTTAAATCTCCGTCAGCGAAGATGGTTAGAGTTGGTCAAGGATTATGACCTTGGAATAAATTACCATCCAGGCAAGGCCAACGTCGTTGCCGATGCACTCAGTCGAAAGCCCGTCAGCTTAAATGTCATGTTAAAATCATTGCCTACCGAACTTCAGGAGGAGATCGCTCAGCTCAACATGGTCATCCTGGATGCTGGCCTCACTAATATTTTGGAAGTTACCCCCACACTTGAGATGGAAATCCGCAAGGCAGCCCCCAGATTTCTTCAAGGACAACTTCGGTACCCTCTGATTCCGTGGACGAATTTGTGTACCAAATCAACCGGAGTTGAAGAGGAAAATCTTGTCAGAAGCACACGAATCCTCGTATTCCATTCATCCGGGAAGTACGAAAATGTATGAAGACCTTAAATAAATATTCTGGTGGAATGGGATGAAGAAAGACATTGCCTATTTTGTAGCCTGTTGAGACATATGCAACAAGGTGAAAGAAGAGCATCAGAAGCCAGCAGGACTTCTCCAACCACTACCAGTTTCACAATGGAAATGGGATGATGTTTGCATGGACTTCATCACCGGATTGCCTAGGACTCAGCGAGGCAAAGACGCAATCTGGGTTATAGTGGACACCCTAACCAAGGTTGCTCATTTCATCCCGGTCAGCACCAGATACAGAGCAAATGAACTGGCGCAACAGTATGTATCCAGAATCGTCAGTCTGCATGGGGTACCCCGGACTATCACTTCTGACCGAGGTCCTTGTTTAATTCCGCTTTCTGGTCCCGCCTCCATCAAGCCTTGGGGACAGCACTAAAATATAGTACTGCTTATCACCCCCAGATGGACGGTCAGACAGAGCGAGTAAATCAAATACTCAAAGATATGTTGCGAGCCTGTGTGCTAGCCAACGGGGCGAACTGGGAAGATTGCTTGCCGTACGCCGAGTTCTCGTATAACAACAGTTTCCAAACCAGTCTAAAGATGTCACCCTATGAAGCTCTATATGGTCATAAGTGCCGCACTCCTCTAAATTGGTCTCAAGCTGGAGATAGCCATATCTTCGGAACCGATCTCATGATGGAAGCCGAGAAACAAGTCGGGGAAATCAGAGACCGACTACAATTGGCCAAATCCCGTCAGAAGAGTTATTATGATGCAAAGCACCAACAGGTCAGTTTTGAACCTGGAGAACATGTGTACCTCCGAGTCACTCCTATGAAAGGAGTTAAGCGATTTCAGACTCGTGGAAAGCTGGCACCCAGATTCATTGTTCCATTCTCAATTATGTCTCGAGTGGGTACGGTTGCATACCAACTGGAACTACCCCCGGAGTTGTCAGAAATACACAATGTGTTCCATGTTTCGCAATTGAGACGATGCATATCCCCGCCTGAGAAAAGGACTGCAATGGCTGAGATAGAATTGGCAAAGGATTTAACTTATGAAGAAAGACCGTCCAAAATTTTGGATCAAGTGGAAAGGGTCACTCGCAGCAAAGTCAGAAAATTTTTCAAAGTTCAGTGGGAGCATCACACCGAGTCAAAAGCAACTTGAGAGCAGGAAGAGTTCCTTAAGAGTCAGTATCCAGAGTGGTTTTCCCAAGCAACCGAATCTCGAGGACGAGATTCATTCTAAGTGGGGGAGGTTTGTGACAGCCTGGTTTTTGCCCTTTTCTTATTTGCTTGAAATTTCATTTGAAAGTTTTTGAAACTTTGAGTTTCTAAATCTTTTCATTTGGACTTAAACACTTGGGCATCCTTGGCTTTCACCCATGTGTTCACTTCTCTCCCAAACCATCACTTCACTTCTGATCCACCACAAAATAACCTTTGGAATATTTTTCTTAAATGAAAAATATTCGTTTTCTCTCAAAAACCCTAAGCCAGATCTGTTTGCTTCAAGGCAACCCTAATTTTTATGGCTCAGAAAATTCTAAGATAATATACAAATATTATAGGGACCCTAGGGCACCTCCCTGAGGAAAAATATCTCATCACTTTTTGGAATATTTTTTTCTACAGAACATCTTTTCTGTTCTGGACAGAAATGGTGGTTTCTACAGCAACTTCCATTTTACTTGCTCCATTTGACCTGACATTTCTTGTGCATCTTTACCTTAGTAACTTATAACTAGCCTCCAAAGCACAGCCCCAAACTCCCAGCCATTTGACCACAGTAACATCACAAAGTTACTGACCAGAAACTTACCTGGCTTGTAAAATCTTCTCTACTGCACCTGGATCCAAACCAAACCATGGTAAACTTCAAAACTACCACGAACAACATGCCAGACATGATTTTTGGACGAAGGCTGGCCTGAGGAGAGAGTTAGCGCGGTGACCACGCGCGTCCACGATGCCAGGCATGCGTGTCGACGCGCTCTGGGTGACGCCGAGTGCTCTGTTCGAGCATGCTCGCTTCCCCCGCCTGCCCAACCATGCCAAACCCTGCCACCATCATCATCTCGATGTCCTTAACTCCTCCCTGGCACTCGCCGACGCCGGAGCTCGCCGCAGCGAGCACGGGCATGGTCCGGCCAGCCCAACAGTGCGGAGCGCACTGTGCTCGTCACCATCCCCTTGATCCTGTGCTTGTGTCCGCTCGCCCACAGTGGCCGCGTGACCTCCGTCGCCTTCTCCCCCTCTCACTAACGCCGCTCGTCGCCGGGTGCCGTGGACAGGTGTCCACCGGCGGAGCCCGAATCACCCCCGCCGGTCGCCTATAAATAGAGCCACCCCCAGCCTCCTCGAGCACCATCCAGCACTCACACACACCCCACGATCGAGTAGGAAGCCGTAGCCCGGCCGGGCAGGCCTCGGGCCGCCGTCCCCGAGCTCGAGCTCGCCGGCGATCCCCTCTGGTCGCCGTGGTAGCTCCAGCCCCTCCCAGGCCTGGGCGACCCCTCCAAGGCATCCGCCTCTCTCCGGTGAGGCCATCTCGCCCACTTGGAGCCTCTGGAGTGACCTCTGCTCGCCGTCTTCCTCAACTCCGGCGACCTCCATGTTCTGCCTCCGATTGCGAGCTAGTTTCCGACGCTGTCCGACCACCCCTAGCCATGCTACGGGTACGGGCAGGTGCGCCATCGTCCCCTCTCTCAATCCCTCCCTCTCGTTTGGGCCAAGGAGCCCTCGTCACTGGCGAGAGCTCTGGCGAAGCCGCGGCCCTCTCTGTTTCTCTCTCCCTCTTCCCCCACCTGACTAGCGGGGCCCCCTAGTCAGCCACTCAGTACACGCGCGAAGCGGTACGAGTGGTGGCGCCCCTAGGCTTTACGCGTTCGACGTCACCCCCAGCCGTTTCTTTTTATTCAAATTCATTTATATTCCAGAGAGCTTCAATTTTTTTAACTTTTTAACCATAAGTCCAAATGAGATGATTCTTTTTGCATTGTGTTCTTTGAAAGGAAATCTAATAGCTCACCAATGATGAGATTTTTCCGAGCTGTTTAGAATTTCTGGTGAATTTCAGAAGTGTTCTTGATATTCTCTTTTTGTGTTTAAAATTATTTTCAGAAGGTGAGGCTTGTCTTGAGGATCACCAGGAGGCTTGTGAACCTCATCTGCACTAAGGCAAGCCACAGCAACATTTTTATGATGCCATTTCAATATTTGTGATTTTCTCACATAATGAAATGATTAACCCATGCATTTAAATAATTATTGAATTATTTGTATTCTGTTTAGTATTGGTCAGTTGTTATGCTTGATTTACAGAATAGTTGAAACTAGTTTAAGTGGGTAAAGCAAGTTAAAATATATTTGAGGTGATGTTAGAAATAATTTTGTTATGCATGTGAGTAATTATTTAAAGCTTTGTGTTTGCATTCTTAGATTGATAAAAATTTGTTAGACAATATTCTGTCAAATACTTGTTTAATCATATTACTTGTCTTACAGAATGTTTGAACCCAACTAAGTGATAAAGAAATTAAGAGTTGTTGATAATGATATCTTTTGGTCAAGCATATGAAAAATTTATCGGAGTTACTTTCTTGCGTAGGAAATTAATAAAACTTGTTGCAAAATATTTTGGTTAAGTTGTGAGTCATTTTGAGCAAGTAGAGTAATATGAGTTGTTGAAGTTTATGCTTGGTGTGCATATGGATGACGTCGGTCATTTTTATCAATATGTGATGCATGTGCTGTTTTGCATTTCATGGCATGCTATGACACCGGCCATATTTAGTTAAAAGTTAATCCTGAATATAACTCAACTTGAATATACCGTTGACTGGGTCATGGTGCCGCTGAATCGAGTTTCTTTCCAGTGCAACCACATTTGCCTTGTGGGAAGGCCTTGATTCGGTCCATTGACACGGCCTCTGGTCGGTGCCTCCATCTAGGGAAGATTATGTCGTGTTTGCCCTGGCCCGGTAAGCACACATAATCTTGTGTGCTCGTTGATGAGATTATGGTACCGATTCCCCGAGTGGGAGTGTTTTGACCACGACGGTGGTCGGGGTGTCTTTGGTAGACACGGGGCCACCCAGGACCATCCCGTTGGGGATTTGGGTCGGAGTGGCCGGGAGAGTGCTGTGGCAATGGAGGGGTTTTGTCGGAATGCCGTTGGTCCACCCGAATGGGAATGCGAGGCCATGGGTTCCGTGGTGTGGGTACAGTGTGCTACCTCTGCAGAGTGTATAATCTATCGATAGCCGAGTCCACGGTCACGGACACCTCGTACTAGGTCCCACCATGAGTCAACGTTTAATAAAAATTGCACACTAAGCTATGAACTTTGCATTGTCAATGGATGGCAGAAAGGCCATCGAGGTATTTGGGACCAAATGATGGTCGTGGTTGTGATCACCATAAGGATCACGAGTTGTTCTTGAGAAAGACCACTATGGTGGTTTGTATGTGGTCCAGAGATGATCACAGTTGGTAAGCTGTCCTGAGGGACGTTCGGGCTTGATCACAGCATGTTGACATATAATGTTGCATTATTAATAATTGGTTAAATATCATGGTATTGTTTGTCATTATGATTATGCTTGTTGTGAGCTTGCAAGTACATTCAATGTACTGACCTGGCGTGTCATGCTAGATTTCAGGAAAGTCTCGTTGGAAAGGAGCGCTGTTTGAGTCTAGATCGTGTCACATCAGTGTCCCTGTGATATGGAGCTTCCGCTACGACGTTATTCCGCTGCCACGTAATTTTTCGAGTCGAGGCCCCTTTATGTTCACTAAATAATGTACATATTGTTCCGCCGCACTGAGTGTGCCGCTTGGCCTCGACCACTGTTGTAATATGAACTCTGTTCCGCTAGCATCAATAAAGCGGTTGTTTTCTGTACCAATATGTTGTGTGTTGCCAGAAGACATGATCTCTGGGCTGGCAATGCAAGGTAAACCGGTTGCTCTGAGCCAGGGTGGCACAACGGTTGTAACAGCCTGGATTTTGGCCCTTTTCTTTTTCTTTTAATTTAATTGGTTTTTGCTCTGTTTTTCTTTTTGGAGTGGTTCTGTGGCCTTGTCACCTGGGAAATCATCCTCTTTTTCCCTCCCAAGTGGCTCATCATTCTCAAAACCTTGCCAAGATCATGTCACTCCACTGCTTGACCAAACACTAATTTCTTTTTCTTAGGAATATTCGTTTTTCTATTAAAGGAATAACCCTGTCTGCCCTAGGTTGTGAAGCAACCTTTATTTCCATCACTCCTAAAATTCCCAAATAATTCTCAAAAATTGTTTGGATCATATGTTTCTCAAATATGGCAAAATATTTCATTTGTCATGTTTATCATCATGCTCAAATAATTCATTTCCTATTATGCCCTAAATGGCACATTGTGAAGCAAGTGCTATTTTCCTTTTCCCAATTGATCTCCAACTTCTTGGACACCTTTTCCTGTCCATATCATTCCCACATGCCAAAATGCAACCTCATTTGCCTAGCAATTATTTAATTATGATTTTCCAAAGTTTCTTCCCAGAAAGAAGCTTTGTGAAGGAGGTGCGAGCTAGGCATATCCAAATTAGTGCCATTTTGCATGATCCCTCATATCATCATATCATAGCCCTCCACCAAAGTAGAGCTCATGTCATGCCTCCATGTGGGCTCATCTTCAATTCTTTGATTCTGCCCAAAATTTTAGTTTGTGAAGCAAGTATATTTTATCTTGCTCCATTATGGCTGCCAATTTTTCTAGGCCTTCTATTATCCATATAACCTACCTCCACCCATTTTGGGCATGGTTCATCAAGCCAATATTTCTCTAGAATTTTTGCAAGATTCTGGACAGAGGGAACAGCTTTGAAGGAAGTACCATTTTGGTAAAACCAATTGGTATGAAATTTTTACAGCACCTTTATCTGGACAAATCACGAAACCCTGCCAAGTTTTACCTCAAGTGGTTACTGCATGTGAGTGCATCATCCAAATCTTGATTCTGGACACATAATGTGAGTTACAAAGCAACTATGTTAGTTTGTGCTCCATTATGCCTCAAAACCTCCAGGATCATAGTCCTTCCTTAGTTAATCACCCCAGACAAACTCTTTGGCACCAGTGAAATCCCTGTTGATCACCAGTGTTCACCCAAGTTTGCTGCAGTAAACTTCAGGGGGTGATTACCACTTAACCATAGCAGTTTTCACCGAACTACCACTGTAGTTTAGACCTACCCTGGATGAACTACCCACTAGACAACATGGTCAAGCCCCTCTCCCCCGCTACATGCCAGTGCACGCGGTGACCGCGTTAATGGCATTGCTATGCACGCGCTCTGTGTGCAGTGGCCGCGTCCAGTGGCTGTTTGTGCTTCGGCCCCTCTTCCTCTCGTCGGTTTCGCGCGCGTGAGCGTGTCCAGCAGCTGGCCCGCGTCATCGCCGATCACCTGGACCCCTCTCCCCCTCCGCCCGCTTCCTCACCGACGCTCGCCGCCGAACGCCCATGAGAGCATAGTGCTCCGTTTGGCTCTGCTCGTCGCCGTCGTCATCCTCCCCGTGCTCCCTTGGCCGCCTCTACCCCGTGAGAGACTCCACTATGCGTCCCTCGTTGCCTGCCTCCAAGTTCAAGCGCGCGGGCACGCGTCCGCGGCGCCGGACACGCGTCTGCGGCGACGCCAACTCGGCCTCCTTGCCCCGCGGCTATATAAGCCCGTCCCGGGTGCGTTTCTCCTCACCAGCGACCTCTACCCACTCCCCCATGACTCCCTGACAACTTCCCCGAGCTCGAGTCGCACTCCACGACCACCATTGCTGCCATGGCCGCTTCAGGTCTCTTCCTCGATTGGCTCGAGCTGAGCCCTCCCTCTCCTCATATCTACCACCACTAGAAGCCCCTCACTCCGGCGACCCTTCCCGCCCCCTCTGCTTCTCGCCGGAGTGCCTCAGGCCGCCGCTACCTCGTTCGGTCTCCGCCTCGCCGTCCCTCTGGTGTCGCGGGTTGCAGCCACCCTAGCTCTCCCCAGTGCCCGCTTCCTCTCTGAATGGAGGCGGCGTGGACTCCCGAGCCCTCTGGTGGCGTCGCCCTCGCCGGAGACGGCCGGAGCTGGCCGGCCCGTCGCAGGTGACGCGCCCTCCCCTGCCTTCTTTGTCCCGTGCGGGAGCAGGACGAGGAAGAAGAAGACGGGGGCTAGGCGGGCCCTCTTCTCATCGCGGGCCCGTTGACCCAGGTACGCTGACGTGGATAAGTGGAGGCGTAATCCACAGATTACGTCTTCGCTTCCCGAAAGCGTAGTTTCGTCTTTCTTTAGACCAGAATGCGCTTTCGCTAATCTGAAAGCGTATTTCTTTTCTATGTCAGCATGGAATACGTTTTCCAGAGGAGAAGGTGTATTTCTGCCTAGTGCACGTTCTGTTTTTCCGGCTGAGGGCCTGTTTGTGATGATTTTATTACAAATGGGTCCCTGGCAGAAAAACTATCATATCTTTTCACTCCCAACTCCAAATGAGGTGAATCCAAATCCCACTTCTTCGTTTCGTCGAGCCCGTTCTGATGGAATCATTTTCACCATGTTTTGACATTCTGAAAATGACCATTTTACCCCTGCCCTTATTCAGCCCCCTTCGAGAGAGTACGTTTACCGGTGATTCTTTCCGCGAGCCTCTCACACTTCTTCTCGGAGATTTCTGCCACCCCAGGCAAGCCACACCCTCCATTTGCATGATTGCAATGCAGTGACATGGTTTCTTTATTTAAACTTGTTTAAAATATTATGTTATCTAGGTATGATTTGTTCATGGCATTTCTCGGAGTATTGTTTGATCTTGATATTGCCATGATATTGCTTGGAGTTCTAGGATTAATATTTTGATGATTATGTGGATGACATGTGCCTTCGGATTCTTAGTGGTTATTATGATTTTGTTCATGATGGTATCTGGTGATATTTTGGAGTATTACTTTGGATATCATGCTGCCGTAGGATTATTAGTGGTTAGTATGATTATTTTTCATGATGCTAGTTGACGTTCTGTTGCTTGGAGTATTATTTTTGGAGATGATGTTTACATGTGGATCTTAGCCGAATAGCTTTATTCTTGTTATTGAAGTAGTAGGATTATTGATTTTCGGATTCATCATGAAAGTAGTGTTGTGCTACCCTTGGAGTATTTTGAGATGAGGAGATTATGCTTGGATTATTTGTTGGATATTGCTATGACTTGGATTATAGGTTGATAGACGATATTGGAGTATCAGTTACCACAATTATATTTTTGGGGATAAATTCCGTCATTAAGTTGGTCAGGTGCCTATGAACCGGGCTTTTCCAGTGCAACCACATTTGCCTTTATGGGAAGGCCCTAATGAGGTCTATTGTCATGTCTCTCGTCGGTGCCTCCAACGAGGGAAGGTTATGGGCGTGCATACCCTGGCCCGGTAAGCAGACATAACCTTGTGTGCCCGTTGTTGTTGTTATGGATCAGGTCCCCGTGAGGGACGTTTTGGCCACGACGGTGGTCGGTGTGTCTTTGGTAGACACGGGGCCACCCAGGACTAAACCCAGAAGGGATGTTGGTCGGAGTGGCCGGGAGAGTGTCATGGCAGTAGATCGGTTTTGTCGGAACGCCGTTGGTCCACCCGAATGGGAGTACGAGGCCATGGGTTTTGTGGTGTGGGTACAATGTGCTACCTCTGCATAGTGTATTATGCTATCGATAGTCGTGTCCTCGGTCATGGGCATGGGTTCGTACTAGGTCCCACCGTTTGATCAACACTCACATGACGGAATGACTTATAGGTGATTTATATGATGATATATTGTGAGCAGTAACAGTTTGGCAGGACGTTGATGATGATGTTGGAGACCAAGTGTTGGTCATGGTAGTGATCGCCGGAAAGATCACCGTGTGGTTTTGATCATGAGTTGATCGAGATGGTATATTGCTTGGCCGGTTAGCCAAGAGAGATATGGTTATGGAGATCTGAGATGGTGATTTATCAGCACTGTATTAGTTTCATCTCATGCTTAGTAGTTGCTTCATCATGGTAGTTGTTAATTAATTAACCTGTTAATGTTATGTTATTGTCTTGCCTTGATGTTTATGGCTGTTGTGAGCTTGCAAGTACATTCAATGTACTGACCTGGCGTGTCATGCCAGATTGCAGGTGATGCCATGTTTGCTTGATTGCTTGTCGAGGTTGCCGTGCGTGCGAGCTAGATCATGTCCCAGCCAGAGTCCCTGCGGAGTGGAATTCACCACCTTCGTCGTTATTCCGCTGCTAGAAGTTTTCTGCTGCTACGAGTTGTTCCGCTGCTAGCATAGAGCAAGTATAGTATCGCAGGCGTGGTGTCGCAGTGCTGATGTGCTTCTTTGTACCATCAGACCCTTGTAATTATTATTCTTGTAATAAGAGCTGATTTGTTCTATGTCAAGCAGTGTCATATTCCAGAGACTTCTCCTCGATCTCCGGGCTGGAATACGGGGCGTTCCGGTTTCTCTGAGCCGGGGTGCCACAGGCTTGGTAGCAGAGCAGGTCTGGCTGTAGGACGCCCTAGTCAGCGCGAGCGGTAGAAACCGGTAGAAATTGGTAGTTTAGAGGTGGTCTTGTTTGTTGCATTTGGTTGCTGCATTTGTTTGTTGCATAGCATGCATGCAGCCTTATTTTTTTACTAACGGTTTAATCTGGTGAGTGTAGATGGCATCGGTCCGGATCCACTACAGCTCAGCCTTTGCATATCTCCAGATTTCTTTTCTTGCTCATTCTTCGGTGTTTGGCGTCATTCCTGTCCCAGCAGAGTGATGCCAAGTGATCCTGACACTGTTTGCAAAAATGGTGCTCAGGTATCGCGCCGAATTATTTCCTTCAGCCCCACCTTTTGTTTCGGTGGTAGACATGCTTCTATCATGGATCGTCCTTTTTCTTGTCATTTTGGCAACCCTTAAAGATCATAGTTATCACGAAAGGGCAATGTCAGCAGCCTCAGTTTTTCCCCGCTATCCTATTTCTTGGACGAGTACGGATCTTTTTCCGTCCGCTTGATAATAATGTGGTTGTGACCTTCGTGTCCCGCTACATCATTACCGAGTGCGTCCTCACCTCCGAGCTAGTCCAGGCTGCTACCTGGCTAAGCTAGCACATGGTGTAGCGCTGTTTACACCAATTCTTCCACACATTTATTCATCCTCGTGCACACCGTCACAACATGCTAGATCGTAGAACCGGAGATCCCGCGTGATTTGTGTGATTAAGTAGGCATGCATATTGTGTGACTAGCAGTAAAATGTGACATTTATTGTGTGTGAATTGATTGTTGTTGTGTGTTTTTGTTTAGTTGAGTTTTCTTTCTCTTCTTTCTTTTGGGCCCCGGTGTTACATTATTTTTCCCCTATAAAGAGTTGCTCATCAACTGACAGCGGACTCGAAGAAGTAATAAGTATTTCCAATAGTTGGAAGAAGCTCAGCTAAACATTATGGCCTTCTCAGTCAACCGCATGATATACGGAATATCTGCTCAGAATGCCAATTGTGTCTTGGATTGATTATCCGCATCAATTCTACAGCGGTAATGATCCAGCCAGCAGAAAGACAAGTCAGATGCAAGACCAACGGTATATTTTTCTGTCAAAGGTATGAATCATAGGTAAGGTTTATCAGCCACAAAATATTATGGACGTGTGCATGGATTTCAGTCTGCATATCAGTATGAAGTTTTGTATATAAGAAACCCAGCATTATTCCACACGCTATCGGAAGAAATTTATGAGGCAAGGCTCCTCAATTTATCCTCAGTATGATATGTGAACTATTTCCCGCCCAAGGTACCCGGTCTTTCTCAACAAGATACCTCGGTAAAAGCTTCTGACCGACGGAAATGAATTTTTCTCAACAAGCAAACCCGAGGAGAAGCTTCTCAAGTATGGAACTCAAGTTTTTCCAGCACAATAATCCGACCAAGCTTCAGGTGTAAGCTATCGAGATTTCTACTGCACGCTACCCAGACAAAAGCCTCGAGCAGAATCTAAGAGTCTTCCTCAGCAAGCTACTTGGATGGCTTCCCTCGTAAGCCACCCAGTCCGCGTTAGTACCACACTATGCACCATTCTCAAAGATTATATGATGAGTTCGCAGTATATGGCAGTACATCTCAAGGATCAGATTCCCAATAATTTTGTTAGAGGAACAATTCAGTCAAAACATATGCCTGCCGCAATAATAGGGTATTCAGTTGCATATGATTATTATACATATGGTACGCATGTATCCCGGGTCAGATCGTTCACTTATACGGGATACGACACTGATCCAGCAGATATACCTAAGAAAGCAATGAGCTCCGTACAGCTACAAACCCCGTGTATATGTCATATATGTGCGAACACAGGTCAGAAAATAAGAAGAAGGAATAATGCCAACAATATTGCACTAGCCACAGTCATGGTCATACGAAGAATCAAGGACATGTGTGGCCAAGTTATTTCAGTAAGGTATCCTGACGAAGAAAATCATGACCGTTAAAGGGTGAGACTGACAACAAATGTATGATGTATTTTGCACGACCATCAGGGTCCGGATACCCCAAGTCAATTGGAGGCCATAATTCCATATGGATCCACAATGACATACACCTTCAGCAGCCTACTCTATTTACAAGGATTTTCATATCTCGCTGACCGCTTGATATGGTTAGTGCGGAATATCCAAGTCTGTTCTGTCAGATCCAAGATTCCTTTGCAACCTCAACAGTTTGACCTCAACGGCAGAGTTAAAACATATCACAGCGTATTACCAAAAATGGGTATACCAACAAAATGAGGAAGTCAAAAGCCGAATAATCAGCTCAGACCCGGTATACTCGCCGACAGAATCAAGTACATGGTTAGTCTATCAGGAAAAGCATTTGTCCGTCAGCCCCTGTCGGGCAAAGTCTCAAGATATAAATATTTGAGGCTCGAGCCAAAGGAAATAAATCAGTGCACTTATGAGCAGTCAGATCCCGTCAGAAGATGGCAATGATTAATGCTAAGCATTTATTGAAGCCAGAAGGCTTGCCGCAACCCAAGACAGAAATAAAAAGGTTCTCATGACCAAAAGGAAATTTATGATCAGATCCATCGGACATCACCGCCGATATGAGAAAATCAACGTCAGCAAAAGGATTCGGTATATGAGCAAAGACCCATCAAAATTTGGGGAAAAGCCACCCCAGAGCAAGGTAAGTTGATCATCTGAATCTGGGGGGAACAATAAATAAAGGAAAAAGGATGCCCGAGTTGGAAACGGTATCCTCAAGTCATACTTGTTCCCAGAGCAACTAAATCTCGAGGACGAGATTTCTTTAAGGGGGTAAGAGTTGTAACAGCCTGGATTTTGGCCCTTTTCTTTTTCTTTTAATTTAATTGGTTTTTGCTCTGTTTTTCTTTTTGGAGTGGTTCTGTGGCCTTGTCACCTGGGAAATCATCCTCTTTTTCCCTCCCAAGTGGCTCATCATTCTCAAAACCTTGCCAAGATCATGTCACTCCACTGCTTGACCAAACCCTAATTTCTTTTTCTCAGGAATATTCCTTTTTCTATTAAAGGAATAACCCTGTCTGCCCTAGGTTGTGAAGCAACCTTTATTTCCATCACTCCTAAAATTCCCAAATAATTCTCAAAAATTGTTTGGATCATATGTTTCTCAAATATGGCAAAATATTTCATTTGCCATGTTTATCATCATGCTCAAATAATTCATTTCCTATTCTGCCCTAAATGGCACATTGTGAAGCAAGTGCTTTCCTTTTCCCAATTGATCTCCAACTCCTTGGACACCTTTTCCTGTCCATATCATTCCCACATGCCAAAATGCAACCTCATTTTCCTAGTAATTATTTAATTATGATTTTCCAAAGTTTCTTCCCAGAAAGAAGCTTTGTGAAGGAGGTGCAAGCTAGGCATATCCAAATGAGTTGCCATTTTGCATGATCCCTCATATCATCATATCGTAGCCATCCACCAAAGTAGAGCTCATGTCATGCCTCCATGTGAGCTCATCTTCAATTCTTTGATTCTGCCCAAAATTTCAGTTTGTGAAGCAAGTATATTTTATCTTGCTCCATTATGGCTGCCAATTTTTCTAGGCCTTCTATTATCCATATAACCTACCTCCACCCATTTAGCGCATGGTTCATCAAGCCAATATTCCTCTAGAATTTTTGCAAGATTCTGGACAGAGGGAATAGCTGTGAATGAAGTACCATTTTGGTAAAACCGGTTGCTCTGAGACAGGGTGGCACAACGGTTGTAACAGCCTGGATTTTGGCCCTTTTCTTTTTCTTTTAATTTAATTGGTTTTTGCTCTGTTTTTCTTTTTGGAGTGGTTCTGTGGCCTTGTCACCTGGGAAATCATCCTCTTTTTCCCTCCCAAGTGGCTCATCATTCTCAAAACCTCGCCAAGATCATGTCACTCCACTGCTTGACCAAACACTAATTTCTTTTTCTTAGGAATATTCGTTTTTCTATTAAAGGAATAACCCTGTCTGCCCTAGGTTGTGAAGCAACCTTTATTTCCATCACTCCTAAAATTCCCAAATAATTCTCAAAAATTGTTTGGATCATATGTTTCTCAAATATGGCAAAATATTTCATTTGTCATGTTTATCATCATGCTCAAATAATTCATTTCCTATTATGCCCTAAATGGCACATTGTGAAGCAAGTGCTATTTTCCTTTTCCCAATTGATCTCCAACTCCTTGGACACCTTCTCCTGTCCATATCATTCCCACATGCCAAAATGCAACCTCATTTGCCTAGCAATTATTTAATTATGATTTTCCAAAGTTTCTTCCCAGAAAGAAGCTTTGTGAAGAAGGTGCGAGCTAGGCATATCCAAATTAGTGCTATTTTGCATGATCCCTCATATCATCATATCATAGCCCTCCACCAAAGTAGAGCTCATGTCATGCCTCCATGTGGGCTCATCTTCAATGCTTTGATTCTGCCCAAAATTTTAGTTTGTGAAGCAAGTATATTTTATCTTGCTCCATTATGGCTGCCAATTTTTCTAGGCCTTCTATTATCCATATAACCTACCTCCACCCATTTTGGGCATGGTTCATCAAGCCAATATTTCTCTAGAATTTTTGCAAGATTCTGGACAGAGGGAACGCTTTGAAGGAAGTACCATTTTGGTAAAACCAATTGGTATGAAATTTTTACAGCACCTTTATCTGGACAAATCACGAAACCCTGCCAAGTTTTACCTCAAGTGGTTACTCCATGTGAGTGCATCATCCAAATCTTGATTCTGGACACATAATGTGAGTTACAAAGCAACTATGTTAGTTTGTGCTCCATTATGCCTCAAAACCTCCAGGATCATAGTCCTTCCTTAGTTAATCACCCCAGACAAACTCTTTGGCACCAGTAAAATCCCTGTTGATCACCAGTGTTCACCCAAGTTTACTGCAGTAAACTTCAGGGGGTGATTACCACTTAACCATAGCAGTTTTCACCGAACTACCACTGTAGTTTAGACCTACCCTGGATGAACTACCCACTAGACAACATGGTCAAGCCCCTCTCCCCTGCTACATGCCAGTGCACGTGGTGACCGCGTTAATGGCATTGCTATGCACGCGCTCTGTGTGTAGTGGCCGCGTCATCGCCGATCACCTGGACCCCTCTCCCCCTCCGTCCGCTTCCTCACGGACGCTCGCCGCCGAACGCCCACGAGAGCATAGTGCTCCGTTTCGCTCTGCTCGTCGCCGTCATCATCCTCCCCGTGCTCCCTTGGCCGCCTCTGCCCCGTTAGAGACTCCACTGTGCCTCCCTCGTCGCCTGCCTCCAAGTTCATGCGCACGGGCACGCGTCCGCGGCGCCGGACACGCGTCCGCGGCGATGCCAGCTCGGCCTCCTCGCCCCGCGGCTATATAAGCCCATCCCGGGTGCGTTTCTCCTCACCAGCGACCTCTACCCACTCCCCCACGACTCCCTGACCACTTCCCCGAGCTCAAGTCGCCCTCCACGACCACCATTGCCGCCATGGCCGCTTCAGGTCTCCTCCTCGATTGGCTCGAGCCGAGCCCTCCCTCTCCTCATATCCACCACCACTAGAAGCCCCTCACTCCGGCGACCCTCCCCGCCCCCTCTGCTTCTTGCTGGAGTGCCTCAGGCCGCCGCTACCTTGTTCGGTCTCCGCCTCGCCGTCCCCCTAGTGTCGCGGGTTGCAGCCACCCTAGCTCTCCCCGGCGCCCGCTTCCTCTCTGAATGGAGGCGGCGTGGACTCCCGAGCCCTCTGGTGGCATCGCCCTCGCCGGAGACGGCCAGAGCCGGCCGACCCGTCGCCGGTGACGCGCCCTCCCCTGCCTCCTCTGTCCCGTGCGGGAGCAGGACATGGAAGAAGAAGACAGGGGCCAGGCGGGCCCTCTTCTCATCACGGGCCCCGCGTGGCAGCCTCAGCCCCGTTGACCCAGGTACGGTGACGTGGATAAGTGGAGGCGTAATCCACCGATTACGTCTTCGCTTCCCGAAAGCATAGTTTCGTCTTTCTTTAGACCAGAATGCGCTTTCGCTGATCTGAAAGCGTATTTCTTTTCTATATCAGCGTGGAATACGTTTTCCAGAGGAGGAGCCGTATTTCTTCCTAGTGCACGTTCTGGTTTTCCGGCTGAGGGCCTGTTTGTGATGATTTTATTACAAATGGGTCCCTCGTAGAAAAACTATCATATCTTTTCACTCCCAACTCCAAATGAGGTGAATCCAAAGCCCACTTCTTCGTTTCGTCGAGCCTGTTCTGATGGAATCCTTTTCACCATGTTTTGACATTCTGAAAATGACCATTTTACCCCTGCCCTTATTCAGCCCCCTTCGAGAGAGTACGTTTACCGGTGATTCTTTCCGCGAGCCTCTCACACTTCTTCTCGGAGATTTCTACCACCCCAGGCAAGCCACACCCTCCATTTGCATGATTGCAATGCAGTGACATGGTTTCTTTATTTAAACTTGTTTAAAATATTGTGTTAGCTAGGTATGATTTGTTCATGGCATTTCTCGGAGTATTATTTGATCTTGATATTGCCATGATATTGCTTGGAGTTCTAGGATTAATATTTTGATGATTATGTGGATGACATGTGCCTTCGGATTCTTAGTTGTTATTATGATTTTTTTCATGATGGTATCTGGTTATATTTTGGAGTATTACTTTGGATATCATGCTGCCTTAGGATTATTAGTGGTTAGTATGATTATTTTTCATGATGCTAGTTGACGTTCTGTTGCTTGGAGTATTATTTTCGGAGATGATGTTTACATGTGGATCTTAGCCGAATAGCTTTATTCTTGTTATTGGAGTAGTAGGATTATTGATTTTCGGATTTATCATGACAGTAGTGTTGTGCTACCCTTGGAGTATTTTGAGATGAGGAGATTATGCTTGGATTATTTGTTGGATATTGCTATGACTTGGATAATAGGTTGATAGATGACATTGGAGTATCAGTTACCACAGTTATATTTTTGGGGATAAATTCCGTCATTAAGTTGGTTAGGTGCCACCGAACCGGGCTTTTCCAGTGCAACCACATTTGCCTTTATGGGAAGGCCCTAATGCGGTCTATTGTCATGTCTCTTGCCGGTGCCTCCAACGAGGGAAGGTTATGGGCGTGCGTACCCTGGCCCGGTAAGCAGACATAACCTTGTGTGCCCGTTGTTGTTGTTATGGATCCGGTCCCCGTGAGGGACTTTTGGCCACGACGGTGGTCGGTGTGTCTTTGGTAGACACGGGGCCACCCAGGACTAAACCCAGAAGGGATGTTGGTTGGTGTGGCCGGGAGAGTGTCATGGCAGTAGATCGGTTTTATCGGAACGCCGTTGGTCCACCTGAATGGGAGTACGATGCCATGGGTTCTGTGGTGTGGGTACAATGTGCTACCTCTGCAGAGTGTATTAATCTATCGATAGTCGTGTCCTCGGTCATGGGCATGGGTTTGTACTAGGTCCCGCCGTTTTATCAACACTCACATGACGTAATGACTTATAGGTGATTTATATGATGATATATTGTGAGCAGTAACAGTTTGGCAGGATGTTGATGATGATGTCGGAGACCAAGTGTTGGTCATGGTAGTGATCGCCGGAAAGATCACCGTGTGGTTTTGATCATGAGTTGATCGAGATGGTATATTGCTTGGCCGGTTAGCCAAGAGAGATATGGTTATGGAGATCTGAGATGGTGATTTATCAGCACTGTATTAGTTTCATCTCATGCTTAGTAGTTGCTTCATCATGGTAGTTGTTAATTAATTAACCTGTTAATGCTATGTTATTGTCTTGCCTTGATGTTTATGGTTGTTGTGAGCTTGCAAGTACATTCAATGTACTGACCTGGCGTGTCATGCCAGATTGCAGGTGATGCCATGATTGCTTGATTGCTTGTCGAGGTTGCCGTGCGTGCGAGCTAGATAGTGTCCCAGCCAGAGTCCCTGCGGAGTGGAATTCACCACCTTCGTCGTTATTCCGCTGCTAGAAGTTTTCCGCTGCTACGAGTTGTTCCTGAGGGGTGACACCGGGGATGAGAGGATGGGTTGGGGAGGCGTAGAGGAGGGTGAGGAAGATGATGAAGAGCTCGAGGGGGTCGCGGGCTCCTTTTATAGACGCGGCGAGGGGTGGCCGAGCCGGGCAGCGCCGAGCGCATCCTTCCATGGCTCTGCCGGCCGCAACCGTCACGGAGGCACACGGGAAGGCGACGAGGAGGGTCAAGACGAGCACCAGAGGCTCACGGAGACGAGAGGCGCTCGGGGACGAAAGGAGGAAGCGGACAGAGGCGAGGAAGACGACGAGCTCACGGGCGCGCACTGCTCGGTCGTTGGCACGGCTCGCCGGAGAAGAGAATGGAGGGGGCCAGAGGTCCAGAGGGAAGACGACGTCGAGGGGAGCTATAGGACATTAATGGCGAGGCCAGAGACGGTCGGAGCAGCGCTGCCGACGACAACAGTGGCTAGACCACCGTTTTGGCTGGCTGCCCTCGTAGTCACCACTGGCATGGCGCTCTCTGGGGTTTTAGCTGATGTAAATTCATGTCTACCGCGTAGTCCTTCCAGCGTGGAGTGTTACCATGGTGAAAGATCGGGCAGAGACAAATGGAGATGAGTGAAACAAGCTCCACAAGTTTGCTGTTGCAAACTTGGCAACATCCTAGAGATTAAACCAGAGAGGGTAAATGGTAAACTTGATGTCCGGGAGGCTTGGGGTAGAAAGGACTACGGTCCTGGGAGTTTTGAGGTAAAATGGACAACTATGTACCATAGTTGCCGTACAACCACCAAAACTGACCCAGAAAGTTAATCATGACGACACACTCACTAGGAGTGATGGATTGGGCTATAACTTGGCAAAGCCTGATGATTTGAACATACCATGATGCTGTAAAAAGTTCATACCAAATGGACTCACCAAAATGGTACTTCCTTCACAGCTATCATTTATGTACAAAAACTTCAGAAAAATCCTCAGTGTAATTGGTCAAGTGAAATGAGCCACAATCTTGTGAAGATAGGTTATATGAGTAGGAGAAGGCCTGGAAAAATTATCATCCATAATGGAGCAAGATAAAATACACTTGCTTCACAAACTAAAAATTTGGACAGAAAACAAGAATTGCTCCTGTGCTCACATAGTTCAATGAAACGAACTGAATTTGGCTGGCGTACAATTATTTGAGATACTTGAGAGGATGGAAAAGTTTCATCCCATTTGGAAACAGTATGAAGGTACTTCCTTCACGAACTTGTGCTCTGGTCAGAAACTTTGAAAAATTGTACAGGGAGCTAGGATGAATGGATTCAGCTCCCCTTTGGTATCCATGGGTTATTTAACAATGTTAAACACCCTGCAAAATTACAGCTCAATTGGATTTAGGAATAAAGCATTTCCTTTGCAAAAATTTCGAGAAGGCAGAAACTTGCATTGGATCATGTGCCAAATTTTTGAACTGAGGAACA
Organism: Triticum aestivum; assembly: GCF_018294505.1. NCBI lineage: Eukaryota > Viridiplantae > Streptophyta > Magnoliopsida > Poales > Poaceae > Triticum > Triticum aestivum. The sequence continues at coordinate 88,914,380 of NC_057802.1, forward strand.
TGAGATGAGGATGGAACTAGTGATTATATAGCAAGGACCAGCTCCACAATTTATGTGGGAATTTTCGCTGCCATAAAAATAGTAGTTCCTTTGGAAATTGGCAGAAATGCAATATTGGCATTAAATAGGAAAAGGCAAATTTCCTTATTTAATTATGGCCAATATACTTGCCAGAGCTTGGATTAGGCATAAGTATCAACTCCACCAATTCTCATGAATTTAGGAGATGGCTAGATATGCCTTTGGATTTTATTCCTCAGAAAGGCAAGAAAAGGAATAAATCATAATTCAAAAATATTGCATTGGACTTGGCAATATTTTTGCATATCCAAGGTTAAGAAAGATAGGATGATCTCTGGGATCAATTGGGAGGATCAACAGAACAAGGAAAATGGTGGCTCCTTTGTAATCACAAGGGCATATGCAAATTCCAAAAATTTGGAATTAGGGTTTAAGAGGAATTGAGCAGATGCAAATGAGATCTTGCCCACTGAAAAAGACATGAGCAAGGTTTTGAAAGGTTGGAAATGACAATATTTCTTAGAGTCATCCAGCAAACTCGGGAGAAAGATTTTGAAAATGAGTGCCAGGAAGGAATAACAGCACAAAAATTGATAACCCAATTTTGGGGCTGTTACAACTCTTCCCCCCTTAAAAAGAATCTTGTCCTCGAGATTCCTAGGGTTACAGCACAAATGAAAGAATAACCACTCCGGGAAAAAACCTCGGGGTTAATTTTTAACCCTTTGGTTAAATTCAAACGATTTGGGGGCACCGAGAAAAAAAAATTGCGGATTCCTCCACGAAACGTAGGTGTCGAGGTAGAATCAAGGGTGAATCCTGTATCGGGGTAGATGTACTGGATCGAGTGAAATAAAATTGGCAGTGTTTCTCCGGAAAAGAAATCAGGAAAAAGAATTACAGACGAGGAATTTCCAAGCGGAAATGCCTCTGCAGGGTTTCTAGAGTTGGAAATCCGGCACACGGAGTATGCACAGATAGATTGGGATATGTGACTTTGCATTTCCCCGAGTACTGCCCGAATGTACTCGTGGGTGAACCGGGTATGCGTGCAGTATGCAGAAAAATCTAAACTAGCAAACAGACAGAGGCAATAAACATGCAACAGAAAACACACCCGGCAAAATCATTCTACGGTGTTTTAATGCTAGTGGGTATATGTACTCCTGGTATACATATACCTACACCAGCGCGCATTTTATTATAGACTCGAGACGAGTCAGGGTTAATTTAGTGTATGTGATCTACTAATTAAAATCTTGTTAGCAACAAAGTGTCAACCCTGTCAAACATTTCTGCTTGACAGAGAAACAAGCAAAAACAACACAAAAACAAAAGCACAAAAACATACATAGAACACAGCATACGGACTACAACAGTACCAGCAGACAACAGAACACGAACGTGTTACGCGCTAAACGAAGCAACTCATCTAGGGATACATAGTTCTACCCTCATATCAAGGATGAACCGACAGGCTGATCATCTTACTGCTTTACTGAGGTCATGCAGAGGATTTGCCTTGCTGGGGCTCTCCGGGAGGACGAAGACTGAGCCAATCTCCATCTTCATCATCCGACACTTCTATGGGTTGGGGTTCGGCTGCTGGGGGTGTGGCTGAAATTGATCCGAGCAAATGCTGCTGGTGGATCTGTAAAAGAGCCTTGTCGAGGGTGACGATGTTGGGTCTAGGCCACAACACGGGTTGAGAGGACAGCACTGGTTCGGATGGCGTTGGACAAATGACTTGAGATGCGAATTTACGAGCCTCGCGGTAAGCTTCCTTGACGACTCGCACCGCATCGTTGTGCAGAGTTCGAAACTCGGCAAGCATCTGGGAAATCATCATCCCCTGGGCTGTAATATACTGCACCAGGCGAGCGATTGCGGGGTCATCTCCTTGGCTAGCCGGAGAAGGGTGCATTCCTATCTCTGTCACAATGGGGTAGAAGCAGAAATCACGCCTTGCTGCCATATGCGGGTATCTGGTTCGGAGGTGAAGCATAGCCTCCACAGCAGCGGCCTGAATGGCTAAATCAGAGGTAGGCATAGCTCTACCCTGAAAAACCAACGGCTGGCCATCCGCTGCTAGGCTGATGCACACTCTTGCATCGAAGCGATGAAGGTGAGGGACGGGTGATGATTGGAACACCAGGTAATCGGGGCTAGCCTTACATCCAAAGGCTTTGGTGAGCATCTCAGCAAGAAGGGGTGGAAAGCCGGGGTGGTTGACGGCACCGGTGCGGCTGTGAAACTTGGGAGCTTTGAAGGTGCCAGTCATGGCTGGAGTGCTACTAGCTAGGCTTCTCTGCAGGGATAACTAGTCAGCGCGAGCGGTAGAAACCGGTAGAAATCGGTAGTTTAGAGGTGGTCTTGTTTGTTGCATTTGGTTGCTGCATTTGTTTGTTGCATAGCATGCATGTAGCCTTATTTTTTTACTAACGGTTTAATCTGGTGAGTGTAGATGGCATCGGTCTTGATCCACTACAGCTCAGCCTTTGCATATCTCCAGATTTCTTTTCTTGCTCATTCTTCGGTGTTTGGCGTCATTCCTGTCCCAGCAGAGTGATGCCAAGTGATCCTGACACTATTTGCAAAAATGGTGCTCAGGTATCGCGCCGAATTATTTGCTTCAGCCCCACCTTTTGTTTCGGTGGTAGACATGCTTCTATCACGGATTGTCCTTTTTCTTGTCATTTTGGCAACCCTTAATGATCGTAGTTATCAAGAAAGGGCAATGTCAGCAGCCTCAGTTTTTCCCCGCTATCCTATTTCTTGGACGAGTACGGATCTTTTTCTGTCCGCTTGATAATAATGTGGTTGCGACCTTCGTGTCCCGCTACATGATTACCGAGTGTGTCCTCACCTCCGAGCTAGTCCAGGCTGCTACCTGGCTAAGCTAGCACTTCGTGTAGCGCTGTTTACACCAATTCTTCCACACATTTATTCATCCTCGTGCACATCGTCACAACATGCTAGATCGTAGAACCGGAGATCCCACGAAATTTGTGTGCTTAAGTAGGCATGCATATTGTGTGACTAGCAGTAATATGTGATATTGATTGTGTGTGAATTGATTGTTGTTGTGTGCTTTTGTTTAGTTGAGTTTTGTTTTGCTTCTTTCTTTTTGGGCCCCGGTGTTACATTATTTTTCCCCTATAAAGAGTTGCTCATCAACTGACACCGGACTCGAAGAAGTAATAAGTATTTCAAATATTTGGAAGAAGCTCTGCTAAACATTATGGCCTTCTCAGTCAACCGCATGATATAAGGAATATTTGCTCAGAATACCAATTGTGTCTTGGATTGATTATCCGCATGAATTCTACAGCAGTAATGATCCAGCCAGCAGAAAGACAAGTCAGATGCAAGACCAACGGTATATTTTTCAGTCAAAGATATGGATCATAGGCAAAGTTTTGGCTCAGCAATAAATGGTACTTGAAATATGTTATACTCCCAGAGAAAGTCGGGATGTGATATGCTCAAGGAAGACAGTCAAACAAATTTTCTCATGCAAATAATGAGCCGCAAAATATTATGGAAGTGTGCATGGATTCCAGTCAGCATATCAGTATGAAGTTTTGGATATAAGAAACCCAGCATTATTCTACACGCTATAGGAAGAAATTTATGAGGTAAGGCTCCTCAAATTTTTCCTCAACATGATATGTGAAAAATTTCTGGTCCACGGTACCCGGTCTTTCTCAACACGATACCTCGTTAAAGCTTCTGACAGACGGAAATAAATTTTTCTCAACAAGCAAACCCGAGGAGAATCTTCTCAAGTACGAAACCAACAACCTCATAAGTCATGCAAATGAAGATAAGCAGAGATACACACCATATGTAATGCAAGGATCGACAAGATCTGAATATGACATCGCGGAACTAACAGTCTTGACAATGCCCACCAAGGCCAATATTCCGCACCTACAAGGGGATCTCATGAACTCTTGTCACCTTCTTGTATGATTGGCCTCAGCAATGAGCTCCGTACAGCTACAAACCACGAGTACATGTCATATATGTGCGGACACAGGTCAGAAAATAAGCAGAAGGAATAATGCCAACAATATTACACTAGCCACAGTCATGGTCATACGAAGAATCAAGGACATGTGTGGCCAAGTTATTTCAGTAAGGTATCCTGACAAAGAAAATCATGACCGTTAAAGGGTGAGACTGACAACAAAGGTTTGATGATTTTGCACGACCATCAGGGTCCGGATACCCCAAGTCAGTTGGAGGCCATAATTCCATATGGATCCAGAAAGACATACATCTTCAGCGGCCTACTCTATGTACAAGGATTTTCATACCCCGCTGACCCGCTTGATAAGCGTATTACCAAAAATGGGTATACCGACCAAATGAGAAAGTCAAAAGCCGAATAATCAGCTCAGAGCCGGTATACTCACCGACGGAATCAAGTACCCGGTCAGTCTGTCAGGGAAAGCATTTGTCCGTCAGCCCATGTTGGGCAAAGTCCCAAGATGTAAATATTTGAGGTATGACATAGCTATAACTCCATGCACCGTTATATTGCTCACGACAGAAGGCAGTCAAATCTCTGGTGTATGCCACATGCTCGAGCCAAAGGAAATAAATCAAGATAAATCGGTGCACCTATGAGCAGTCAGATCCCGTCAGAAGATGGCCATGATTAATTCTAAGCATTTATTGAACCTAGAAGGCTTGCAGCAACCCCATGACAGAAATAAAAAGGTTTTCATGACCAAAAGGAAATTTGTGATCAAATCCATCGGACATCACCGCAGAGATGAGAAAATCAACGTCAGCAAAAGGATTTGGTATATGAGCAAAGACCCATCAAAATTTGGGAAAACCACCCCAGAGCAAGGTAAGTTGATCATCTGAAATTCTTGGGGGAACAATAAATAAAGGAAAAAGGATGCCCGAGTTGGAAACGATATCCTCAAGTCATACTTGTTCCCAGAGCAACTAAATCTCGAGGACGCGATTTCTTTAAGGGGGTAAGAGTTGTAACAGCCTGGATTTTGGCCCTTTTCTTTTTCTTTTAATTTAATTGGTTTTTGCTCTGTTTTTCTTTTTGGAGTGGTTCTGTGGCCTTGTCACCTGGGAAATCATCCTCTTTTTCCCTCCCAAGTGGCTCATCATTCTCAAAACCTTGCCAAGATCATGTCACTCCACTGCTTGACCAAACCCAAATTCCTTTTTCTCAGGAATATTCCTTTTTCTATTAAAGGAATAACCCTGTCTGCCCTAGGTTGTGAAGCAACCTTTATTTCCATCACTCCTAAAATTCCCAAATAATTCTCATAAATTTTTTGGGTCATAGCTTTCTCAAATATGGCAAAATATTTCATTTGTCATGTTTATCATCTTGCTCAAATAATTCATTTCCTATTCTGCCCTAAATGGCACATTGTGAAGCAATTGCTATTTTCCTTTTCCCAATTGACCTCAAACTCCTTTTACACCTTTTCCTGTCCATATCATTGCCACATGCCAAAATGCAACCTCATTTGACTTGTAATTATTTAATTATGATTTTCGAAAGTTTCTATCTTGAAAGAAGCTTTGTGAAGGAGGTGCAAGCTAGGCATATCCAAATGAGTTGCCATTTTGCATGATCCCTCATATCATCATATCATAGCCCTCCACAAAACTAGAGCTCATATCATGCCTCCATGTGAGCTCATCTTCAATTCTTTGATTCTGCCCAAAATTTTAGTTTCTGAAGCAAGTATATTTTATCTTGCTCCATTATGGCTGCCAATTTTTCTAGGCCTTCTATTATCCATATAACCTACCTCCACCCATTTTGGGAATGGTTAATCAAGCCATTATTCCTCTAGAATTTTTGCAAGTTTCTGTCCAGAGGAGATGTCTGTGAAGCAAGTACCAGTTTGGCTTGGCCAATTGGTATGAGACTTTTTGAGCATCTTCATAGGACCAAATGACTGTGCCTTGCCCAATTTGAGCTCAAGTTGATGCTTCATCAGAGTGCATCATCCAAATCTTGATTCTGGACCATATTTGGCAGTTGCAAAGCAACTCTGTTACATCTTGATCCAAACCCCCCCACAGTTACCAGGATGTAAGTCCTTCTTTACCTCAACCTCTCAGACAATTCCATTGGATCCGAAACCCTTCCTGTTGATCACTAGTGCTCACCCAAGTTTACTGCAGTAAACTTCAGAGGGTTCTTACCAGTTAACCATAGCACTTTTAACCGAGCTACCACCGGAGTTGAAACCTACACTGGATGAACTTACCACTAGACAACATTTTCAAGCCTCTATCCCCCGCTACATGCCAGTGCACGCGGTGACCGCGTTAATGGCATCACTATGCACGCGCTCGGTGTGCAGTGGCCGCGCCCATAGGCTGTGTGTGCCTCGGCGCCTCCTCCTCTCGTCGTCTTCGCGCGCGTGAGCGTGTCCAACAGCTAGCCTGCATCGTCGCCGTCCACCTGGACCCCTCTCCCCCTCAGGCAGCTTCCTCACCGACGCTCGCCGCCGAACGCCCACGGGAGCACAGTGCCCCGACATGTTTTAATGGTGCTCGGCCTCTTCCTCAGCTCTGCCATATACTGCCAACTCATCATATAATCTCTGAGAACGGTGCATAGTGTGGTCACCATGCAAAGGCATGGGATCGGAGCAATTCAGTCAAAACATATGCCTGCCGCAATAATAGGGTATTCAGTTGCATATGATTATTATACATATGGTACGCATGTATGCCGGGTCAGATCGGTCACTTATACGGGATACGACACTGATCCAGCAGATATACCTAAGAAAGCAATGAGCTCCGTATAGCTACAAACCCCGAGTATATGTCATATATGTGCGAACACAGGTCAGAAAATAAGTAGAAGGAATAATGCCAAGTTATTTCAGTAAGATATCCGGACAAAGAAAATCATGACCGTTAAAGGGTGAGACTGACAACAAATGTATGATGTATTTTGCACAACCATCAGGGTCCGGATACCCCAAGTCAGTTGGAGGCCATAATTCCATATGGATCCACAATGACATACACCTTCAGCGGCCTACTCTATTTACAAGGATTTTCATATCTCGCTGACCGCTTCATATGGTTAGTGCGGAATATCCAAGTCTGTTCTGTCAGATCCAAGATTCCTTTGCAACCTCAACAGTTTGACCTCAACGGCAGAGTTAAAACATATCACAGCGTATTACCAAAAATGGGTATACCAACAAAATGAGAAAGTCAAAAGCCGAATAATCAGCTCAGACCCGGTATACTCACCGACAGAATCAAGTACACGGTCAGTCTGTCAGGAAAAGTACTTGACCGCCAGCCCCTGTCGGGCAAAGTCTCAAGATATAAATATTCGAGGCTCGAGCCAAAGGAAATAAATCAAGATAAATTAGTGCACCTATGAGCAGTCAGACCCCGTCAGAAGATGGCCATGATTAATTCTAAGCATTTATTGAACCCAGAAGGCTTGCAGCAACCCCATGACAGAAATAAAAAGGTTCTCATGACCAAAAGGAAATTTATGATCAGATCCATCGGACATCACCGCAGATATGAGAAAATCAAAGTCAGGTATATGAGCAAAGACCCATCAAAATTTGGGGAATAGCCACCCCAGAGCAAGGTAAGTTGATCATCTAAATCTTGGGGGAACAATAAATAAAGGAAAAAGGATGCCCGAGTTGGAAACGGTATCCTCAAGTCATACTTGTTCCCAGAGCAACTAAATCTCGAGGACGAGATTTCTTTAAGGGGGTAAGAGTTGTAACAGCCTGGATTTTGGCCCTTTTCTTTTTCTTTTAATTTAATTGGTTTTTGCTCTGTTTTTCTTTTTGGAGTGGTTCTGTGGCCTTGTCACCTGGGAAATCATCCTCTTTTTCCCTCCCAAGTGGCTCATCATTCTCAAAACCTTGCCAAGATCTTGTCACTCCCCTGCTTGACCAAACCCTAATTTCTTTTTCTCGGGAATATTCTTTTTCTATTAAAGGAATAACCCTGTCTGCCCTAGGTTGTGAAGCAACCTTTATTTCCATCACTCCTAAAATTCCCAAATAATTCTCAAAAAAAATTTGGATCATATCTTTCTCAAATATGGCAAAATATTTCATTTGTCATGTTTATCATCATGCTGAAATAATTCATTTCCTATTCTGCCCTAAATGGCACATTGTGAAGCAAGTGCTATTTTCCTTTTCCCAATTGATCTCGAACTCCTTGGACACCTTTTCCTGTCCATATCATTCCCACATGCCAAAATGCAACCTCATTTGCCTAGTAATTATTTAATTATGATTTTCCAAAGTTTCTTCCCAGAAAGAAGCTTTGTGAAGGAGGTGCAAGCTAGGCATATCCAAATGAGTTGCCATTTTGCATGATCCCTCATATCATCATATCATAGCCCTCCAGCAAAGTAGAGCTCATGTCATGCCTCCATGTGAGCTCATCTTCAATTCCTTGATTCTGCCCAAAATTTCAGTCTGTGAAGCAAGTATATTTTTTCTTTCTCCATTATGGCTGCCAGTTTTTCTAGGCCTTCTATTATTCATATAACCTACCTCCACACATTTTGGGCATGGTTCATCAAGCTATTCTTCCTTTAGAATTTGTGCAAGTTTCTGGTCAGCAAGGATGTTTGTGAAGCAAGTACCATTTTGGTGAATCCAATTGGTATGAAACTTATACAACATCTTTATATGATCAAATAATGAAGCCTTGCCAAACTTGAGCTCAAGTGGCCACACCACTTGAGTGCATCATCCAAATCTCATTTCTGGACCATTTTGGTCAGTTGCAAAGCAACTATGATTTATCTTGATACAATTCTTCTCCAAGTTACCAGGATGAAAGTCCTTCTTTACCTCAACCTCGCAGACAACTCCATTGGATCCAAAACCCTTCCTGTTGATCACTAGTGCTCACCCAAGTTTACTGCAGTAAACTTCAGAGGGTTCTTACCGTTTAACCAGATCACTTTTAACCGAGCTACCACCGGAGTTGAAACCTACACTGGATGAACTTACCACTAGACAACATGGTCAAGCCCCTCTCCCCCGCTACATGCCAGTGCACACGGTGACTGCGTTAATGGCATTTCTATGCACGCGCTCTGTGTGCAGTGGCCGCGTCCAGTGGCTGTTTGTGCTTCGGCCCCTCTTCCTCTCATCGGTTTCGCGCGTGTGAGCGTGTCCAGCAGCTGGCCCGCGTCATCGCCGATCACCTGGACCCCTCTCCCCCTCCGTCCGCTTCCTCACTGACGCTCGCCGCCGAACGCCCACGAGAGCACAGTGCTCCGTTTGGCTCTGCTCGTCGCCGTCGTCATCCTCCCCGTGTTACCTTGGCCGCCTCTGCCCCGTGAGAGACTCCACTGTGCCTCCCTCGTCGCCTGCCTCCAAGTTCATGCGCGCGGGCACGCGTCCGCGGTGACGCCAGCTCGGCCTCCTCGCCCCGCGGCTATATAAGCCCGTCCCAGGTGCATTTCTCCTCACCAGCGACCTCTACCCACTCCCCCACGACTCCCTGACCACTTCCCCGAGCTGGAGTCGCCCTCCACGACCACCATTGCCGCCATGGCCGCTTCGGGTCTCCTCCTCGATTGGCTCGAGCCGAGCCCTCCCTCTCCTCATATCCACCACCACTAGAAGCCCCTCACTCCGGCAACCCTCCCCGCCCCCTCTGCTTCTCGCTGGAGTGCCTCGGGCCGCCGCTACCTCGTTGGGTCTCCGCCTCGCCGTCCCTCTGGTGTTGCGGGTTGCAGCCACCCTAGCTCTCCCCGGCGCCCACTTCCTCTCTGAATGGAGGCGGCTTGGACTCCCGAGCCCTCAGGTGGCGTCGCCCTCGCTGGAGACGGCCGGAGCCGGCCGGCCCGTCGCCGGTGACGCGCCCTCCCCTGCCTCCTCTGTCCCGTGCGAGAGCAGGACGAGGAAGAAGAAGACAGGGGCCAGGCGGGCCCTCTTCTCATCGCGGGCCCCGCGTGGCAGCCTCAGCCCCGTTGACCCAGGTACGCTGGCGTGGATCAGTGGAGGCGTAATCCACATATTACGTCTTCGCTTCCCGAAAGCGTAGTTTCGTCTTTCTGTGGACCAGAATGCGCTTTCGCTGATCTGAAAGCGTATTTCTTTTCTGTTTCAGCGTGGAATACGTTTTCCAGAGGAGAAGGTGTATTTCTGCCTAGTGCACGTTCTGTTTTTCTGGCCGAGGGCCTGTTTGTGATGATTTTATTACAAATGGGTCCCTGGCATAAAAACTATCATATCTTTTCACTCCCAACTCCAAATGAGGTGAATCCAAAGCCCACTTCTTTGTTTCGTCGAGCCCGTTCTGATGGAATCATTTTCACCATGTTTTCACATTCTGAAAATGGCCATTTTACCCCTGCCCTTATTCAGCCCCCTTCGAGAGAGTACGTTTACCGGTGATTCTTTCCGCGAGCCTCTCACACTTCTTCTCAGAGATTTCTGCCACCCCAGGCAAGCCACACCCTCCATTTGCATGATTGCAATGCAGTGACATGGTTTCTTTATTTAAACTTGTTTAAAATATTGTGTTAGCTAGGTATGATTTGTTCATGGCATTTCTCGGAGTATTGTTTGATCTTGATATTGCCATCATATTGCTTGGAGTTCTAGGATTAATATTTTGATGATTCTGTGGATGACATGTGCCTTCGGATTCTTAGTGGTTATTATGATTATTTTTCATGATGGTATCTGGTGATATTTTGGAGTATTACTTTGGATATCATGCTGCCTTTGGATTATTAGTGGTTAGTATGATTATTTTTCATGATGTTAGTTGACGTTTTGTTGCTTGGAGTATTATTTTTGGAGATGATGTTTACATGTGGATCTTAGCCGAATAGCTTTATTCTTGTTATTGGAGTAGTAGGATTATTGATTTTCGGATTCATCATGACAGTAGTGTTGTGCTACCCTTGGAGTATTTGGAGATGAGGAGATTATGCTTGGATTATTTGTTGGATATTGCTATGACTTGGATTATAGGTTGATAGATGATATTGGAGTATCAGTTACCACAGTTATATTTTTGGGGATAAATTCCGTCATTAAGTTGGTCAGGTGCCACCGAACCGGGCTTTTCCAGTGCAACCACATTTGCCTTTATGGGAAGGCCCTAATGCAGTCTATTGTCATGTCTCTCGCCGGTGCCTCCAACGAGGGAAGGTTATGGGCGTGCGTACCCTGGCCCGGTAAGCAGACATAACCTTGTGTGCCCGTTGTTGTTGTTATTGATCCGGTCCCCGTGAGGGACGTTTTGGCTACGACGGTGGTGGGTGTGTCTTTGGTAGACACGGGGCCACCCAGGACTAAACCCAGAAGGGATGTTGGTCGGAGTGGCCGGGAGAGTGTCATGGCAGTAGATCGGTTTTGTCGGAACGCCGTTGGTCCACCCGAATGGGAGTACGAGGCCATGGGTTCTGTGGTGTGGGTACAATGTGCTACCTCTGCAGAGTGTATTAATGACTCGAACAACTACGTGGCAGCGGAATAACGTCGTAGCAGAAGCTCCATATCACAGGGACACTGATGTGGACACGATCTAGACTCGAACAGCACTCCTTTCCAACGAGACTTTCCTGAAATCTGGCATGACATGCTAGGTCAGTACATTGAATGTACTTGCAAGCTTAAAACAAGCATAATCATAATGACAAACAATACCATGATATTTAACCAATTATTAATAATGCAACATTATATGTCAACATGTTGTGATCAAGCCCGAACGTCCCTCAGGACAGCTTACCAACTATGATCATCTCTGGACCACATACACACCACCATAGTGGTCTTTCTCAAGAACAACTCGTGATCCTTACGGCGATCACAACCACGACCATCATTTGGTCCCAAAATCCTTTGATGGCCTTTCTGCCATCCATTAACAATGCAAAGTTCATAGCTTAGTGTGCAATTTTTATAAAACGTTGACTCATGATGGGACCTAGTACGACGTGTCCGTGACAGGGGACTCGGCTATCGATAGATTATACACTCTGCAGAGGTAGCACACTGTACCCACACCACGGAACCCATGGCCTCGCATTCCCATTCGGGTGGACCAACGGCATTCCGACAAAACCCCTCCATTGCCACAGCACTCTCCCGGCCACTCCGACCCAAATCCCCAACGGGCTGGTCCTGGGTGGCCCCGTGTCTACCAAAGACACCCCGACCACCGTCGTGGTCAAAACACTCCCACTCGGGGACTCGGTACCATAATCTCATCAATGAGCACACAAGATTATGTGTGCTTACCAGGCCAGGGCAAACACGACATAATCTTCCCTAGATGGAGGCACCGACCAGAGGCCGTGTCAATGGACCGAATCAAGGCCTTCCCACAAGGCAAATGTGGTTGCACTGGAAATAAACTCGATTCAGCGGCACCATGACCCAGTCAACGGTATATTCAAGTTGAGTTATATTCAGGATTAACTTTTAACTAAAAATGACCGGTGTCATAGCATGCCATGAAATGCAAAACAACACATGCATCACATAATGATAAAAATGACCGACGTCATCCATATGCACACTAAGCATAAACGCCAACAACTCATATTACTCTACTTGCTCAAAATGACTCACAACTTAACCAAAATATTTTGCGACAAGTTTTATTAATTTCCTACGCAAGAAAGTAACTCCGATAAATTTTTCATATGCTTGACCAAAAGATATCATTATCAACAACTCTTAATTTCTTTATCACTAAGTTGGGTTCAAACATTCTGTAAGACAAGTAATATGATTAAACAAGTATTTGACAGAATATTGTCTAACAAATTTTTATCAATTTAAGAATGCAAACACAAAGCTTTAAATAATTACTCACATGCATAACAAAATTATTTCTAACATCACCTCAAATAAATTTTAACTTGCTTTACCCACTTAAACTAGTTTCAACTATTCTGTAAATCAAGCATAACAACTGACCAATACTTAACAGAATACAAATAATTCAATAATTATTTAAATGCATGGGTTAATCATTTCATTTAAGTGAGAAAATCACAAATATTGAATTGGCATCATAAAAATGTTGCTGTGGCTTGCCTCCCGGTGATCCTCAAGACAAGCCTCACCTTGTGAAAATAATTTTAAACACAAAAAGAGAATATCAAGAACACTTCTGAAATTCACTAGAAATTCTAAACAGCTCAGAAAAATCTCATCTTTGCTGAGCTGTTAGATTTCCTTTCAAAGAACACAATGCAAAAAGAATCATCTCATTTGGACTTATGGTTAAAAAGTTAAAATTGTTTGAAGCTCTCTGGAATATAAATGAATTTGAATAAAAAGAAATAGCTGGGGGGTGACGTCGAAGGCGTAAAGCCCAAGGGCGCCACCACTCGTACCGCTTCGCGCGTGTACTGAGTGGCTGACTAGCGGGCCCCGCTAGTCAGGTGTGGGAAGAGGGAGAGAGAAACAGAGAGGGCCGCGGCTTCGCCGGAGCTCTCGCCGGCGACGAGGGCTCCTTGGCCCAAACGAGAGGGAGGGATTGAGAAAGGGGACGATGGAGCACCTGCCCGTACCCGTAGCGTGGCTAGGGGTGGTCGAACGGCGTCGGAAACTAGCTCGCAAGCGGAGGCAGAACATGGAGGTCGCCGGAGTTGAGGAAGACGGCGAGCAGAGGTCACTCCAGAGGCTCCAAGTGGGCGAGATGGCCTCACCGGAGAGAGGCGGAGGCCTTGGAGGGGTCGCCCAGGCCTGGGAGGGGCTGGAGCACCGCGCCGACCAAAGGGGATCGCCGGCGAGCTCGAGCTTGGGGACGGCGGCCCGAGGCCTGCCCGGCCGGGCTACGGCTTCCTACTCGATCGTGGGGTGTGTGTGAGTGTTGGATGGTGCTCGAGGAGGCTGGGGGTGGCTCTATTTATAGGCGAGCGGCGGGGGTGCTTCGGGCTCCGCCGGTGGACACCTGTCCACGGCGCCCGGCAACGAGCGGCGTCAGTGAGAGGGGGAGAAGGCGACGGAGGTCACGCGGCCACTATGGGCGAGCGGAGACGAGCACAGGATCAAGGGGATGGCGACGAGCACAGTGCGCTTCGCACTGTTGGGCTGGCCGGACCTTGCCCGTGCTCGCTGCGGCGAGCTCTAGCGTCGGCGAGTGCCAGGGAGGAGCTAAGGACATCGAGACGATGATGGTGGCGGGGTTTGGCATGGTTGGGCAGGCGGGGGAAGCGACCACGCTCGAACAGAGCACTCGGCGTCACCCAAAGCGCGTCGACACGCATGCTTGGCATCGTGGACACGCGTGGTCACCGCGCGAACTCTCTCCTCAGGCCAGGCTTCGTCCAAAAATCATGTCTGGCATGTTGTTCGTGGTAGTTTTGAAGGTTACCACGGTTTGGTTTGGATCCAGGTGCAGTAGAGAAGATTTTACAAGCCAGGTAAGTTTCTGGTCAGTAACTTTGTGATGTTACTGTGGTCAAATGGCTGGGAGATTGGGGCTGTGCTTTGGAGGCTAGTTATAAGTTACTAAGGTAAAGATGCACAAGAAAGTTCAGGTCAAATGGAGCAAGTAAAATGATAGTTGCGGTAGAAACCACCATTTCTGTCCAGAACAGAAAAGATTTTCTGTAGCAAAAATATTCCAAAAAGTGATGAGATATTTTTGCTCAGGGAGGTGCCCTAGGGTCCCTAGAATATTTGTGAATTATCTTTGAATTTTCTGAGCCATAAAAATTAGGGTTGCCTTGAAGCAAACAGATCTGTTTAGGGTTTTTGAGAGAAAATGATATTAAAAAGGTTATTTTGTGGTGGATCAGAAGTGAAGTGATGGTTTGGGAGAGAAGTGAACACTTGGGTGAAAGCCAAGGATGCCCAAGTGTTTAAGTCCAAATGAAAAGATTCAGAAACTCCAATTTTCAAAAACTTTCAAATGAAATTTCAAGCAAATAAGAAAAGGGCAAAAACCAAGCTGTCACAAACCTCCCCCACTTAGAATGAATCTCGTCCTCGAGATTCGGTTGCTTGGGAAAACCACTCTGGATACTGACTCTTAAGGAACTCTTCCTGCTCCCAAGTTGCTTCTCACTCGGTGTGATGCTCCCACTGAACTTTGAAAATTTTCTGACTTCGCTGCGAGTGACCCTTTCCACTTGATCCAAAATTTTGGACGGTCTTTCTTCATAAGTTAAATCCTTTGTCAATTCTATCTCAGCCATTACAGTCCTTTTCTCAGGCGGGGATATGCATCGTCTCAATTGCGAAACATGGAACACGTTGTGTATTTCTGACAACTCCGGGGGTAGTTCCAGTTGGTATGCAACTGTACCCACTCGAGACATAATTGAGAATGGACCAATGAATCTGGGTGCCAGCTTTCCACGAGTCTGAAATCGCTTAACTCCTTTCATAGGAGTGACTCGGAGGTACACATGTTCACTGGGTTCAAAACTGACCTGCTGGTGCTTTGCATCATAATAACTCTTCTGACGGGATTTGGCCAATTGCAGTCGGTCTCTGATTTCCCTGACTTCTTTCTCGGCTTCCATCCTGAGATCCGTTCCGAAGATATGGCTATCTCCAGCTTGAGACCAATTTAGAGGAGTGCGGCACTTACGACCATATAGAGCTTCATAGGGTGACATCTTTAGACTGGTCTGCAAACTGTTGTTATACGAGAACTCGGCGTATGGCAAGCAATCTTCCCAGTTCGCCCCGTTGGCTAGCACACAGGCTCGCAACATATCTTCGAGTATTTGATTTACTCGCTCTGTCTGACCGTCCGTCTGGGGGTGATAAGCAGTACTATATTTTAGTGCTGTCCCCAAGGCTTGATGGAGGCGGGACCAGAAAGCAGAGGTAAACAAAGAACCTCGGTCGGAAGCGATAGTCTGGGGTACCCCATGCAGACTGACGATTCTGGATACATACGGTTGCGCCAGTTCATTTGCTCTGTATCTGGTGCTGACCGGGATGAAATGAGCAACCTTGGTTAGGGTGTCCACTATAACCCAGATTGCATCTTTGCCTCGCTGAGTCCTAGGCAATCCGGTGATGAAGTCCATGCAAACATCATCCCATTTCCATTGTGAAACTGGCAGTGGTTGGAGAAGTCTGGCTAGCTTCTGATGCTCTGCTTTCACCTTGTTGCATATGTCGCAACAGGCTACAAAATAGGCAATGTCTTTCTTCATCCCATTCCACCAGAATATTTGTTTAAGGTCTGCATACATTTTCGTACTTCCCGGATGAATGGAATACGAGGATTCGTGTGCTTCTGACAAATTTTCCTCTTCACGTCCGGTTGATTTGGTACACAAAATCGTCCACGGAATCGGAGGGTACCGAAGTTGTCCTTGAAGAAATCTGGGGGCTGCCTTGCATGTTTTTGTAGCTTGGCGTCATCTGGCTGGGCCTTGCTGATTTCCATCTCAAGTGTGGGGGTAACTTCCAAAATATTAGTGAGGCCAGCATCCACGATGACCATGTTGAGCTGAGCGATCTCCTCCTGAAGTTCGGTAGGCAATGATTTTAACATGACATTTAAGCTGACGGGCTTTCGACTGAGCGCATCGGCAACGACGTTGGCCTTGCCTGAATGGTAATTTATTCCAAGGTCATAATCCTTGACCAACTCTAACCATGTTCGCTGACGGAGATTTAAATCTGGGTGAGTGAAGATGTACTTGAGGCTTTTGTGGTCGGTAAAAATTTGGCACCTTTTTCCAATGAGATAGTGTCTCCAAATTTTTAATGCATGAACCACTGCAGCCAATTCCAAATCAGGAGTAGGATAATTTCCCTCATGTGGTTGTAGTTGTCGTGATGCATAGGCTACTACCTTGCCATCTTGCATCAATACACAACCAATACCTTGTCTGGAGGCATTGCAGTACACGTCGAAGCTGCGATAAATGTCTGGAAGAGTCAATACGGGTGTGGTTGTCAGACGCATCTTTAGCTCATAAAAACTCTTCTCACAGTCCTTGGTCCACTCAAACTTTGTATCCTTTTTGAGCAGTTCCGTCATAGGTTTAGCAATTTTTGAAAACCCTTCAAGAAATCTGTCCATCTTCCTTTCTTCGGTGGCTACGTCATACAGACAGTAACGGGCCAGATGATTGAATTTTTGCAGATACTCGGCCATAGATTGATTTCCTTGGACAAGCGCGAGAAATTCATGCTGCTTGGCCTTCATAACTCTAGTAGTGATGTGATATTTGCGGAACTTATCCTTGAATTTTTCCCAGGTGACTTCCTCATCAATCGGCCACATGGCTTTTGTATTTTCCCATCGTATGGCAGCTACGCCTTCAAGGTAATGGGTTGCAAATGGGACTTTATCATTTCCTTCAGTACGGGCGATCTCAAGCTTTTTCTCCATGGTGCGCAACCAATCGTCTACATCCAATGGGTCAACAACCTGACTGAAATTGGGTGGATTGGTCCTCTAAAAATCTGACAGTTTGAGTGATGACCATTCTGATTTCCATTTTGTCCAACTATAGCTTGCACACTTCTCAATATTTCAATCAGATCATTGTTCCTTTTTTCTTCAAACATAGGCAAAAATTGCTCGATGGAGGGAGGATCAGGCGGAGGAGGTGGTGGCTGAACATACGGCTCGGGAGAATATCCTACCTGTCGTGCAGAACGACGAATAGGAGTTCCCTCATGAACGTTGCTACTGCCGCCTCCCCGCGTCATCCTATTGAGTATTTTTCCCAAGGCAACGAAATCGAGATGAGAGACATCCAAGAATAAAATTGGGGAAAAGCCAGCAACAATTCTCGAAAAAGACAAAAGAGCGAAGAGAATACGGCGATTAAAGTCCCATCATAATTATACATAGACTCATACATGAAAATTTAACAACCTGACTGGTTCCACTACTCTCATACATGAAGCATCATGACTCATAAAACTACATCCGTACACCATCTAAACGACTGCGAATACTCAAAGACACTACTACTCTGCTGGTGCTGCGGTGTCCTCCCCTGAAGCGGTCTCAGATCCCGAACTGACGTGGTTAACGGAAACCTCCGGGTTAAAGGTAACACGACGACGCTGCTTCGAGGGCTCTCCCTCAGGGGCAGGGGTAGGATGAAGCATCGGGGCTGCAGGGGTAGCAAGAAGTGAGACCCACTCGGCAGGAGTACTGAGAGGGTTCACGGTCGGAACGCCTGTGCTACTCTGGGGAGTAACCGGCGAAATAGGGGAGCTAGAGCTAACTGGGACATGAGGGGTAAATCCCAGTGAAGATGGAGTAGTGGTGGATCTAGTAGTGACCAAGGTAGTGGCTAAAGCAGTACGGCCACGAGTCAGCTCTCGAGCCAGCTCGTGGATCATCAGATAGCTAGCAGTGATATAGCGAGCAAGAGGGCTAGCAACACTATCAGACTCCGGGTTAACGAGAGGAAAACGGACACGACCGTTGTCGTGCAGAGATGGGTAGTAATAGAATCCTGGGTGATGCTGCATTTGAACCTCGGTATAACGAAGCTCGACAAGGACCTCAAATGCGGCAAACTGGACAGCCTGAGAAGCGGTGGAGGCGTAACCGCTCCGAGAAGTGCGAGTGTAAGAGCCGGAATCGGCACTGGTGCGCAGAGTAACCACTACGTGATACTCATACACTGAGTCTGCTAGACGCTCCCGGTACACACGGTAGACTGGTTTGTCTCCGTGAGGGTACAGCCGATGCCACACGTTGCGGAGAAGGTGCGGTGACGTGTACGGCATCAACTGCAACTGGCACGGATACGGCACCGGAGCCATCTACACTAACAACCATTAACAGGTTAGCATAAAAATAATAATCAAATGACTACAATGCAACAACCAGCTATAACTGCTACCGACACTCACATTTACTCGTGTCTAGCGTCCAGTTAACACGTCGTAGTCTATTGTCATTAGACCCATAGTCTAGCGGTGATCTCATATCCACGACTCGGGCCCTTCCCCTCCCTTTCTTCGGCGTCCCCTACTCCCTCTGGATCCTGCGGAGTCTCCGCCGCCCTCCAGTTCCGCCGGGAAAGCCCTGTCGTTCCGACCCTGACCCTGCCTTGCTCCGGCCATGGCGCCCGAGTCGTGGCGTCGGCACTGTGGGCCGTCCCACGCGACCCCGCGGCCACCAGCAGGCACGGCGTGGAGTGGCAGAGCCCCTCCGCTTGTCATCCGGCCCCGGGGAGCAGCGAGGCGACAGCCAGGTCGGCGGCCGGCCCGCCCCTGTTCTCTACGTCGCGCTAGAGAAGAAGGCCAGGTGGGAGGAGATGGAAGATGTCGTGGGCCTCGCATGTCATTGTCTCAGCGCTGACGTGGCGGACCTGCTGACTGGATTAAGTGGAAGCGCATTTCATGTAAGTACGTCTCCGGTTAAAGAAAGTGTACTCTGCTGCTTCTTCTGTCAGGAATACGCTTTCAGTGTTATGAAGACGTGTTTTCGGAAATGCGTTTTCTCTTTTCAGCCCCGCCCGCCGAAGTGCTTATTTTGTGAACGTTCACAGGTTGAGTGCATTTTCTGCCTAAAAAGTGAACGGCCACAAATTTTCAACTGTAACTTCGATTGAGGTGATTCCAACGCTCACGTTCTCTGTTCGACGAGCCCATTCCGTTGGTATCATTTTTGTAATGTTTTCGTATAGTGAAAATGACCATTTTACCCTTGCACGTAAACAGCCCCTCCGAGAGAGAACTGTTTCCGGCAAATCTTTCCGCGATCGTTTCGTACTTTTTCTCGGAGTATTCCTCGACCCCCAGGCAAGCCAACCTCTTATCATGAGCCCCGAACTTGCATGTTGACTTTGCTTGCACCTTGTGTGTGTGTGTGCAGTTGCAGTTGATTTATATCGTTTTCATCGGCAGTTATTTCTTTATGCCTATCTTACATGCTTGTGTTTTCAAGATATCTTTACTCTACTTTATTTGCATGTCATCGTTATACAATGTTATCAGGATTGTAATGCACCATTGATATGATATTGTCGTGTCCTTTATGTTATAGTTGTGCACTTGAGGAGTTCAATATTTTGTTCATGCATTTGTATGCGGCATGTTGCACTTATGTTAAATATGTTCATGATGATGGAGAAGGAAATAAAATGGCTTAATAATAACAAACCTCCTCCGTCATCGATGGGATCGAGTCATAGTGCCACCAAATTGAACTTTTTCAGTGCAGCCACATTTGCCTTTGTGGGAAGGCCTTAATGCGAGCTATTGTCGTGACCTCTCGCCTGTGCCTCCCACTAGGGAAGGTTATGGGCGTGCTTACCCTGATCAGGTAAGTGGACATAACCTTGTGTGCTAGTTTTTGAGATTTTTGGTACCAGTCCCCGAGTGGGACTGTCCCCGAATGGGAGTTGACCACGACGTTGGTCGGGGTGTCTTTGGTAGACACGGGGCCACCCAGGACCAGCCCGTTGGGGATTGGGTCGGAGTGGCCGGGAGAGCGTCATGGCAGTAGGTTGGTTTCGTCGGAATGCCGTTGGTCCACCCGAATGGGATGACGAGGCCATGGGTTCCGTGGTGTGGGTACGGTGTGCTACCTCTGCAGAGTGTATAAAGTCTATCGATAGCAACAGTTCGTAGTAGGTCCCACTATCAGGTCTTGGTCGAAATGGAGGATAAACCTGAAATAATTAAGTTGATAAATAAAGATGTGATAACAAGAATATGGTGACTTGAACTATCAGATAGTCGTGAGAAGTCACGACGATGTTTTGATATGATCACGTGATGAGGTCTCGATAAGTGTTGGAGACCAAGTGTTGGTCATGGTTGTGATCATCGAAAAGATCACCGTTCGGTTGTGAGGCAACCCGCTGGTAAGAGAGTCCGAGGGACTCGGTGTACGAGTTTGGTTGCATTGCATGAGTAATATGTTGCATTTAAAAACCTAAGGCAGAACATAAGATGATTGTATATAGTTAACATGCTATGTCTGGATTGGATATAATCGGTAGTTTATTTTTAGCATAGTTTCATGATGCCATGCCATGCGTTGATTTATATGTTAAATTATGCCATGTTTGTGGTTATATGATAGGTTTTGCTATTACCATGTTATAATCTTGTTTTATTATGCCTTGTTATTGCCATGTTAGTAGATGCTATGATTTTGTTCATGCTTAGTTGATTTTTATCATGCCATGTTTAGTAATGGATATGAGATAGGTTGTTGCATACGCTCGGTTCTCGCTTTGTCTTCTCCTTGTTTGGATGCTATGTATTTGGTTGTCTTGCAAGTACATTCAATGTACTGACCTGGCGTGTCATGCCAGTTTTGTAGGTCATACCCGAATTGTTCGCTTGATCCGTCGTGCTAGGCCGTAACCTTGCCAGTCCTGTGAGTTGTGGAGCCCAGCCAGAGTTGTTATGCTGCCAAGCCAAGACTTCCGCCTCCATTTTTCAGACTTGCGCTGTCATTTAATAGCCTTAGGGCTATGCCAGATAATTGTATTCATCAATGATGTAATCTCATATACATGTATTTGATGAATATTTTTGTACCTGGAATGTTGTATTATGGACCTGTCGTGCGTCAGGTGTTATCCTGGGCTGACGTGCGAAGGCCCCCTGCTCCATGCGGATCGGGGTGCCACAGGGCAGGTCGGATGCGCTTTCCTCTCCCGAAAGCGTACTCCGCCGCGCTTCAGAGAGGAATGCGTTTTCGTTTTCTGAAAACGTACTTTCTATCGCCTACGGTCAGTACTGTGCTTTCCCTTCTCTAAAAACGTATTTTCCTTAGTGCGCTTTCTGATTTGACCGACAAGGGCCTGTCTGTGAATATTTATTTTACAGATTAGTCCCTGTCATTCAAACGGCCGTATCTTTGCAACCATAACTCCGATTGAGGTGATTCCAACGCTCCTGTTCTCTGTCCGTCGAGCTCTTTCCGTTGGTATCATTTACATAATATTTTCAAATAGTGAAAATGGCCATTTTTCCCTTGCACGTAAACAGCCCCTCCAAGAGAGAACTGTTTCCGGCAAATCTTTCCGCGATCGTTCCGCACTTTTTCTCGGAGTATTCCTCGACCCCCAGGCAAGCCAACCTCTTATCATGAGCCCTGAAATTTCATGTTGACCTTGCTTGCACCTTGTGTGTGTGTAGTTGCAGTTCTTTTGCATCGTTTTCGTCTACAGTTATTCCATTATGCCTGTCATGCACGCTTGTGTGTTCATGATATCTTTGCCATGCTAATTAGAATGTTATTATTAATAATGCCATGTCACTACTCTACTTTATTTGCATGTCATCGTTATAAAATGTTATGAGGATTGTAATGCACCGTTGATATGCTATTACTTGGTATTGTCACGTTCTTTATGCTATAGTTGTGCACTTGAGAAGTTCAATATTTTGTTCATGCATTTGTATGCTGCATGCTCATTGTTGCATTCATGCTCATGATGATGGAGAAGGAATTAAAATGACTGAATAATAACAAACCTCCTCCGTCATCGATGGGATCGAGTCATAGTGCCACCAAATCGAACTTTTTCAGTGCATCCACATTTGCCTTTGTGGGAAGGCCTTAATGCGAGCTATTGTCATGACCTCTCGCCGGTGCCTCCCACTAGGGAAGGTTATGGGCGTGCTTACCCTGATCAGGTAAGCGGACATAACCTTGTGTGCTCGTTTTTGAGATTTTTGGTACCAGTCCCCGAGCGGGAGTTGACCAAGACGGTGGTCGGGGTGTCTTTGGTAGACACGGGGCCACCCAGGACCAGCCCGTTGGGGATTGGGTCGGAGTGGCCGGGAGAGCGTCATGGCAGTAGGTTGGTTTCGTCGGAATGCCGTTGGTCCACCCGAATGGGATGACGAGGCCATGGGTTCCGTGGTGTGGGTACGGTGTGCTACCTCTGCAGAGTGTATAAAGTCTATCGATAGCAACAGTTCGTAGTAGGTCCCACTATCAGGTCTTGGTCGAAATGGAGGATAAACCTGAAATAATTAAGTTGATAAATAAAGATGTGATAACAAGAATATGGTGACTTGAACTATCAGATAGTCGTGAGAAGTCACGACGATGTTTTGATATGATCACGTGATGAGGTCTCGATAAGTGTTGGAGACCAAGTGTTGGTCATGGTTGTGATCATCGAAAAGATCACCGTTCGGTTGTGAGGCAACCCGCTGGTAAGAGAGTCCGAGGGACTCGGTGTACGAGTTTGGTTGCATTGCATGAGTAATATGTTGCATTTAAAAACCTAAGGGAGAACATAAGATGATTGTATATAGTTAACATGCTATGTCTGGATTGGATATAATCGGTAGTTTATTTTTAGCATAGTTTCATGATGCCATGCCATGCGTTGATTTATATGTTAAATTATGCCATGTTTGTGGTTATATGATAGGTTTTGCTATTACCATGTTATAATCTTGTTTTATTATGCCTTGTTATTGCCATGTTAGTAGATGCTATGATTTTGTTCATGCTTAGTTGATTTTTATCATGCCATGTTTAGTAATGGATATGAGATAGGTTGTTGCATACGCTCGGTTCTC
Source organism: Triticum aestivum (assembly GCF_018294505.1). Lineage (NCBI taxonomy): Eukaryota > Viridiplantae > Streptophyta > Magnoliopsida > Poales > Poaceae > Triticum > Triticum aestivum. Next base: position 88,937,893 of record NC_057802.1, read on the forward strand.
GCTTTGTCTTCTCCTTGTTTGGATGCTATGTATTTGGTTGTCTTGCAAGTACATTCAATGTACTGACCTGGCGTGTCATGCCAGTTTTGTAGGTCATACCCGAATTGTTCGCTTGATCCGTCGTGCTAGGCCGTAACCTTGCCAGTCCTGTGAGTTGTGGAGCCCAGCCAGAGTTGTTATGCTGCCAAGCCAAGACTTCCGCCTCCATTTTTCAGACTTGCGCTGTCATTTAATAGCCTTAGGGCTATGCCAGATAATTGTATTCATCAATGATGTAATCTCATATACATGTATTTGATGAATATTTTTGTACCTGGAATGTTGTATTATGGACCTGTCGTGCGTCAGGTGTTATCCTGGGCTGACGTGCGAAGGCCCCCTGCTCCATGCGGATCGGGGTGCCACAGGGCAGGTCGGATGCGCTTTCCTCTCCCGAAAGCGTACTCCGCCGCGCTTCAGAGAGGAATGCGTTTTCGTTTTCTGAAAACGTACTTTCTGTCGCCTACGGTCAGTACTGTGCTTTCCCTTCTCTGAAAACGTATTTTCCTTAGTGCGCTTTCTGATTTGACCGACAAGGGCCTGTCTGTGAATATTTATTTTACAGATTAGTCCCTATCATTCAAACGGCCGTATCTTTGCAACCATAACTCCGATTGAGGTGATTCCAACGCTCCTGTTCTCTGTCCGTCGAGCTCTTTCCGTTGGTATCATTTACATAATATTTTCAAATAGTGAAAATGGCCATTTTTCCCTTGCACGTAAACAGCCCCTCCGAGAGAGAACTGTTTCCGGCAAATCTTTCCGCGATCGTTCCGCACTTTTTCTCGGAGTATTCCTCGACCCCCAGGCAAGCCAACCTCTTATCATGAGCCCCGAACTTTCATGTTGACCTTGCTTGCACCTTGTGTGTGTGTAGTTGAAGTTCTTTTGCATCGTTTTCGTCTACAGTTATTCCATTATGCCTGTCATGCACGCTTGTGTGTTCATGATATCTTTGCCATGCTAATTAGAATGTTATTATTAATAATGCCATGTCACTACTCTACTTTATTTGCATGTCATCGTTATAAAATGTTATGAGGATTGTAATGCACCGTTGATATGCTATTACTTGGTATTGTCACGTTCTTTATGCTATAGTTGTGCACTTGAGAAGTTCAATATTTTGTTCATGCATTTGTATGCTGCATGCTCATTGTTGCATTCATGCTCATGATGATGGAGAAGGAATTAAAATGACTGAATAATAACAAACGTCCTCCGTCATCGATGGGATCGAGTCATAGTGCCACCAAATCGAACTTTTTCAGTGCATCCACATTTGCCTTTGTGGGAAGGCCTTAATGCGAGCTATTGTCATGACCTCTCGCCGGTGCCTCCCACTAGGGAAGGTTATGGGCGTGCTTACCCTGATCAGGTAAGCGGACATAACCTTGTGTGCTCGTTTTTGAGATTTTTGGTACCAGTCCCCGAGTGGGAGTTGACCAAGACGGTGGTCGGGGTGTCTTTGGTAGACACGGGGCCACCCAGGACCAGCCCGTTGGGGATTGGGTCGGAGTGGCCGGGAGAGCGTCATGGCAGTAGGTTGGTTTCGTCGGAATGTCGTTGGTCCACCCGAATGGGATGACGAGGCCATGGGTTCCGTGGTGTGGGTACGGTGTGCTACCTCTGCAGAGTGTATAAAGTCTATCGATAGCAACAGTTCGTAGTAGGTCCCACTATCAGGTCTTGGTCGAAATGGAGGATAAACCTGAAATAATTAAGTTGATAAATAAAGATGTGATAACAAGAATATGGTGACTTGAACTATCAGATAGTCGTGAGAAGTCACGACGATGTTTTGATATGATCACGTGATGAGGTCTCGATAAGTGTTGGAGACCAAGTGTTGGTCATGGTTGTGATCATCGGAAAGATCACCTTTCGGCTGTGAGGCAACCCGCTGGTAAGAGAGTCCGAGGGACTCAGTGTACGAGTTTGGTTGCATTGCATGAGTAATATGTTGCATTTAAAAACCTAAGGCAGAACAGAAGATGATTGTATATAGTTAACATGCTATGTGTGCATTGGATATAATCGGTAGTTTATTTTCAGCATAGTTTCATGATGCCATGCCATGCGTTGATTTATATGTTAAATTATGCCATCTTTGAGATGATATGATAGGTTTTGCTATTACCATATTATAATCTTGTTTTATTATGCCTTGTTATTGCCATGTTAGTAGATGCTATGATTTTGTTCATGCTTAGTTGATTTTTATCATGCCATGTTTAGTAATGGATATGAGATAGGTTGTTGCATACGCTCGGTTCACGGTATGTCTTCTGCTTGTTTGGATGCTATGTATTTGGTTGTCTTGCAAGTACATTCAATGTACTGACCTGGCGTGTCATGCCAGTTTTGTAGGTCATACCCGAATTGTTCGCTTGATCCGTCTTGCTAGGCCGTAACCTTGCCAGTCCTGTGAGTTGTGGAGCCCAGCCAGAGTTGTTATGCTGCCAAGCCAAGACTTCCGCCTCCATTTTTCAGACTTGCGCTGTCATTTAATAGCCTTAGGGCTATGCCAGATAATTGTATTCATCAATGATGCAATCTCGTATACATGTATTTGATGAATATTTTTGTACCTGGAATGCTGTATTATGGACCTGTCGTGCGTCAGGTGTTATCCTGGGCTGACGTGCGAAGGCCCCCTCCATGCGGATCGGGGTGCCACAGGGCATGGTATCAGCCCGCTAGTCAGCCACTCAGTAGACGCGCGAAGCGGTACGAGTGGTGGCGCCCCTGGGCTTTACGCCTTCGACGTCACACCCCCAGCTGTTTCTTTTTATTCAAATTCATTTATATTCCAGAGAGCTTCAAACAATTTTAACTTTTTAACCATAAGTCCAAATGAGATGATTCTCTTTGCATTGTGTTCTTTGAAAGGAAATCTAATAGCTCACCAAAGATGAGATTTTTCTGAGCTGTTTAGAATTTCTGGTGAATTTCAGAAGTGTTCTTGATATTCTCTTTTTGTGTTTAAAATTATTTTCAGAAGGTGAGGTTTGTCTTGAGGATCACCAGGAGGCTTGTGAACCTCATCTGCACTAAGGCAAGCCACAGCAACATTTTTATGATGCCATTTCAATATTTGTGATTTTCTCACTTAAATGAAATGATTAACCCATGCATTTAAATAATTATTGAATTATTTGTATTCTGTTAAGTATTGGTCAGTTGTTATGCTTGATTTACAGAATAGTTGAAACTAGTTTAAGTGGGTAAAGCAAGTTAAAATTTATTTGAGGTGATGTTAGAAATAATTTTGTTATGCATGTGAGTAATTATTTAAAGCTTTGTGTTTGCATTCTTAAATTGATAAAAATTTGTTAGAAAATATTCTGTCAAATACTTGTTTAATCATATTACTTGTCTTACAGAATGTTTGAACCCAACTTAGTGATAAATAAATTAAGAGTTGTTGATAATGATATCTTTTGGTCAAGCATATGAAAAATTTATCGGAGTTACTTTCTTGCGTAGGAAATTAATAAAACTTGTTGCCAAATATTTTGGTTAAGTTGTGAGTCATTTTGACCAAGTAGAGTAATAAGAGTTGTTGACGTTTATGCTTGGAGTGCATATGGATGACGTCGGTCATTTTTATCAATATGTGATGCATGTGTTGTTTTGCATTTCATGGCATGCTATGACACTGGTCATTTTTAGTTAAAAGTTAATCCTGAATATAACTCAACTTGAATATACCGTTAATTGGGTCATGGTGCCGCTGAATCGAGTTTCTTTCCAGTGCAACCACATTTGCCTTGTGGGAAGGCCTTGATTCGGTCCATTGACACGGCCTCTGGTCGGTGCCACCATCTAGGGAAGATTATGTCGTGTTTGCCCTGGCCCGGTAACCACACCTAATCTTGTGTGCTCATTGATGAGATTATGGTACCGAGTCCCCGAGTGGGAGTGTTTTGACCACGACGGTGGTTGGGGTGTCTTTGGTAGACACGGGGCCACCCAGGACCAGCCCGTTGGGGATTTGTGTCGGAGTGGCCGGGAGAGTGCTTTGGCAATGGAGGGGTTTTGTCGGAATGCCATTGGTTCACCCGAATGGGAATGCGAGGCCATGGGTTCCGTGGTGTGGGTACAGTGTGCTACCTCTGCAGAGTGTATAATCTATCGATAGCCGAGTCCACGGTCACGGACACCTCGTACTAGGTCCCACCATGAGTCAACGTTTAATAAAAATTGCACACTAAGCTATGAACTTTGCATTGTCAATGGATGGCAGAAAGGCCATCGAGGTATTTGGGACCAAATGATGGTCGTGGTTGTGATCGCCGTAAGGATCATGAGTTGTTCTTGAGAAAGACCACTATGGTGGTGTGTATGTGGTCCAGAGATGATCACAGTTGGTAAGCTGTCCTGAGGGACGTTCGGGCTTGATCACAGCATGTTGACATATAATGTTGCATTATTAATAATTGGTTAAATATCATGGTATTGTTTGTCATTATGATTATGCTTGTTGTGAGCTTGCAAGTACATTCAATGTACTGACCTGGCGTGTCATGCTAGATTTCAGGAAAGTCTCGTTGGAAAGGAGCGCTGTTCGAGTCTAGATCGTGTCCACATCAGTGTCCCTGTGATATGGAGCTTCCGCTACGAGGTTATTCCGCTGCCACGTAGTTGTTCGAGTCGAGGCCGCACGGAGTGTGCCGCTTGGCCTCGACCACTGTTGTAATATGAACTCTGTTCCGCTAGCATCAATAAAGCGGTTGTTTTCTGTACCAATATGTTGTGTGTTGCCAGAAGACATGATCTCGTAACTTGAGTGTTACTACGGTAAAGAGAGGGGCAGAGACAAAGTGAGCTGAGTAAACCAAGCTGCACAAGTTTGTTGTTGCAAACTTGGCAACATCCTAGAGATAAAACCAGAGAGGTTAAATGGTAAAATGGTTGTCTGGGAGGCTTAGGGTAGAAAGGACTACGGTCCTTGCAGTTTTGAGGTAAAATGGACAACTATTTACCATAGTTGCTGTACAACCACCAAAACTGACCTAGAAACTTAATCATGATGAAACACTCACTAGGAGTGATGGATTGGGCTATAACTTAGCAAAGCCTGATGATTTGAACATACCATGCTGCTGTAAAAAGTTCATACCAAATGGACTCACCAAAATGGTACTTCCTTCACAGCTATCATTTCTGTCCAAAAACTTCAGAAAAATCCTCAGGGAAATTGGTCAAGTGAAATGAGCCACAATCTTGTGGAGATAGGTTACATGAGTAGGAGAAGGCCTGGGAAAATTATCAGCCATAATGGAGGAAGCTAAAATACACTTGCTTCACAAACTGAAAATTTGGATAGAAAACAAGAATTGCTCCTGTGCTCACATAGTTCCATGAAATGAACTGAATTTGGGTGGAAGCTAATGATTTGAGATACTTGAGAGGATGGAAAAGTTTAATCCCATTTGGAAACTCTATGAAGGTACGTCCTTCACAAAGGTGTATTCTGGTCAGAAACTTTGAAAAATTGCACAGGGAGCTAGGTTGAATGGATTGAGCTCATATTTGGTATCCATGGGTTATTTACTAATGTTAAACACCCTGCCAAATTTTAGCTAAATTGGAATAAGGAATAAAGCACTTCCTTTGCAAAATTTCATAGAAGGCAGAAACTTGCATTGGGTCATGTGCCAAATTTTTGAACTGAGGAACATGAGATTAGGATGGAACTAGTGATTATATAGCAAGGACAAGCTCCACAATTTATGTGGGAATTTTCTCTGCTATAAAAATAGTAGTTCCTTTGGAAAATGGCAGAAATGCAATATTGGCATTAAATAGGAAAAGGCAATTTTCCTTATTTAATTATGGCCAATATACTTGCCAGAGCTTGGATTAGGCATAAGTATCAACTCCACCAATTATCATGAATTTAGGAGATGGCTAGCTATGCCTTTGGAGTTTATTCCTCAGAAAGGCAAGAAAAGGAATAAATCACAATTCAAAAATATTGCATGGGACTTAGCAATATTTTTGCATATCCAAGGTTCAGAAAGATAGGAGGATCTCTGGGAACAATTGGGAGGATCAACAGATTAAGGAAAATGATGGCTCCTTCGTTAGCACAAAGGACCTATCCAAATTCTGAAAATTTGGAATTAGGGTTTGAGAGGATTTGAGCTGATGCAAATGAGGTCTTGCCCACTGAAAAAGACATGAGCAAGGTTTTGAAAGGTTGGAAATGACAAAATTTCTCAGAGTCATCCAGCAAACTCAGGAGAAAATTTTGAAAATGAGTGCCAGGAGAGAATAACAGCACAAAAATTGATAACCCAATTATCTGGCATAGCCCTAAGGCTATTAAATGACAGCGGAAGTCTGATAAAAATGGCGCCGGAAGTCTTGGTTTGGAAGCATAACAACTCTGGCTGGGCTCACAACTCATAGGACTAGCAAGGTTACGGCCTAGCACGACGGATCAAGCGAGCAATACGGGTACGACCTACAAAACTGGCATGACACACCAGGTTAGTACATTGAATGTACTTGCAAGACAACCAAATACATAGCATCCAAACAAGCATAAGACAAAGCGAGAACCAAGCGTATGCAACAACCTATCTCATATCAATTACTTAACATGCCATGATGAAAATCAACTAAGCATGAACAAAATCATAGCATCTACTAACATGGCAATAACATGGCATATCAAAACATGCTTCTAACATGGTAATAGCAAAATCAATCATATCATCTCAAACATGGCATAATTTAACATATAAATCAACGCATGGCAAGACATCATGAAACTATGCTGAAAATAAACTACCGATTATATCCAATGCAGACATAATATGTTAACTTTATGCAACCATCTTGTGTTCTGCCTTGGTTCTTTAAATGCAACATATTACTCATGCAATGCAACCAAACTTATGCACTGAGTCCCTCGGACTCTCGTACCAGCGGGTTGCCTCGCAACCGAACGGTGATCTTTCCGGCGGTCACAACCATGACCAACACTTGGTCTCCAACACTTATCGAGACCTCATCTCGTGATCATATCAAAACATCGTCGTGACTTCTCACGACTATCTCATAGTGCAAGTCACCATATTTTTGTTATCACATATTTATTTACCAATTTAGTTATTTCAGGTTTATCCTCCATTTCGACCAAGACCTGATAGTGGGACCTACTACGAACGTGTTGCTATCGATAGACTATATACACTCTGGAGAGGTAGCACACTGTAGCCACACCACGGAACCCATGGCCTCGTCATCCCATTCGGGTGGACCAACGGCATTCCGACGAAACCAACCTACTGCCATGATGCTCTCCCGGCCACTCCGACCCAATCCCCAACGGGCTGGTCCTGGGTGGCCCCGTGTATACCAAAGACACCCCGACCATCGTCGTGGTCAACTCCCACTTGGGGACACTCCCACTCGGGGACTGGTACCAAAAATCTGAAAAACGAGCACACAAGGTTATGTCCGCTTACCTGATCAGGGTAAGCACGCCCATAACCTTCCCTAGTGGGAGGCACCGGCAAGAGGTCACGACAATAGCTCGCATTAAGGCCTTCCCACAAAGGCAAATGTGGCTGCACTAAAAAAGTTCGATTTGGTGGCACTATGACTCGATCCCATCGATGAAGGAGGAGGTTTGTTATTATTAAGTCATTTTATTTCCTTCTCCATCATCATGAACATATTTAACATGAGTGCAACGTGCCGCATACAAATGCACAAACAAAATATTGAACTCCTCAAGTGCACGACTATAACATAAAGGACACGACAATAGTATATCAACGGTGCATCACAATCCTCATAACAGTTTATAACGATGACATGCAAATAAAGTAGAGTAGTGGCATGGCATTATTAATAATAAATTTTAATTAGCATGGCAAAAGATATTATGAAAACACAAGCATGCATAACAGGCATAATAACTACAGACGAAAATGATGTGAAACAACTGCAACTACACACACACAAGGTGCAAGAAAAGTCAACATGCAAGTTCGTGGCTCATGATAAGAGGTTGGCTTGCCTGGGGGTCGACAAATACTTCGGGAAGAATTGCGAAATGATCGCGGAAAGATTTGCCGGAAACAGTTCCTTCTCGGAGGAGGCTGTTTATGGAAATGATATCAACAGAACGGGCTCGAAGAAACAAAGACGTGGGCTTTGGAATCACCTGATTCGGAGCTACGGGTAAAAAGATATGATTGTTTAACTACCAGGGACCTATCTGTAAAGAAAATCATTACAAACTGGCCCCTGGCAGAAAAACAGATCGCGTCTTTCTCAGAAATATGCTTTCCAGAGAGGAAAGCGCATTCTGGCCCGAAGAAGAGGAGGAATACGCTTTCGGCTAAAGGAAAGCGCATTACTGACCGCAGGCGACAGAAAGTACGTTTCAGAAAACGAAAACACATTTCTCTCTGAAGCCGCGACGAAGTACTCTTTCGAGAAACGAAAGCACATTCGCGTGGGGCGTCTCCACTTACGCCAGCTCAGCGAGCCGCCCTAGTCAGCGTGCAGAGCCTGACAGGCGGGGCCCAGAGGCAGGGTCAACGCTGGGCGGGGCCCGCGTGGCCTTCTTCTTCCTCCCACTCGGGGGCTCGACGACCCGAGGCAGGGGATAGCCCCGACGAGGAGCGCGGGCGACTCCGGCCACCACTCGCGGCGTGCGACCTACCCACGAGCTCAGGAGGACTAGGCGCATCTCATGGTGGGCTCTGTTGCCGGCGAGGAGCGCGGGAGAAGAAGCAGCGGGGCACGCAGCGGAGAGGGGCTTCGGGCTCGGGTGGACACGGGGCTCCAGTGAGGGAAATGGAGGGACGACGGGTCGGGAAAGGTCGCCGGAGAGTGGCGCGTCCATCCATGGGCTCAGACTGGGCAGGGAATGGCCTAAGAGGGAGGTTGGGTGCGGAGGCCGAGGACAAACTCCAGCTAAATTGCTGGGCTCCGGCGAGGGATTCGGCCGGGCACGGCTGTGAGAGGGCTCCAGAGGGAGAGGGGAGGGGGCTGGCTTGCTCGGAGAAGGCTCAGGCTGGCTATTTATAGCCGGGGCAAGGAGGGGAGGAGGTGGCATGCGGCGGGCGACGTGTCCGCGCGTCGGCGACGGCGCACGCGTGGCCAAGGCTCACGGGAAGCGGCGGGAAGGCGGTGAGGAGGATGCAGACGAGCGCCAGAGGCTCACGGAGATGAGCAACGCTCGGAGACGAACGGAGGAAGAGGAGACCGGGGAGGAAGGCGACGATGCACAAGAGCACACTGTTTCGGTCGTTGGCACGGCTCGTCGGAGAAGAAAACGAAGGGGGGCAGCGGTCGAGAGGGAAGACGACGACGAGGGGGAACTGCTGGGCATTAATGGCGAGGCCAGAGGCGGTCGGGGCAGCGATGCCGACGACCACAGTCGCTAGACCACCGTTTTGGCTGGCTGCCCTCGTAGTCACCACTGGCATGGTGCGCTCTGGGGTTTTTACTGATGTAAGTTCATGTCTACCGCGTAGTCCTTCCAGCGTGGAGTGTTACCATGGTGAAAGATCGGGCAGAGACAAATGGAGATGAGTGAAACAAGCTCCAAAAGTTTGCTGTTGCTAACTTGGCAACATCCTAGATATTAAACCAGAGAGGGTAAATGGTAAACTTGATGTCCGGGAGGCTTGGGGTAGAAAGGACTACGGTCCTGGGAGTTTTGAGGTAAAATGGACAACTATTTACCATAGTTGTTGTACAACCACCAAAACTGCCTGATGATTTGAACATACCATGATGTTGTAAAAAGTTCATACCAAATGGACTGACCAAAATGGTACTTCCTTCACAGCTATCATTTCTGTCCAAAAACTTCAGAAAAATCCTCCGGGCAATTGGTCAAGTGAAATGAGCCACAATCTTGTGGAGATAGGTTATATGAGTAGGAGAAGGCCTGGCAATGGTACTCCCTGTACCTTCACATCCCAGGCCTTCTCCTACTCATATAACCTATCTCCACAAGATTGTGGCTTATTTCACTTGACCAATTGCCCTGAGGATTTTTCTGAAGTTTTTGGACAGAAATGATAGCTGTGAAGGAAGTACCATTTTGGTGAGTCCATTTGGTATGAACTTTTTACAGCATCATGTTATGTTCAAATCATCAGGCTTTGCCAAGTTATAGCCTAATCCATCACTCCTAGTGAGTGTTTCATCATGATTAAGTTTCTGGGTCAGTTTTGGTGGTTGTACAGCAACTATGGTAAAGAGTTGTCCATTTTGCCTCAAAACTGCCAGGACCGTAGTCCTTTCTACCCTAAGCCTCCCAGACAACCATTTTACCATTTAACCTCTCTGGTTTTATCTCTAGGATGTTGCCAAGTTTGCAACAGCAAACTTGTGCAGCTTGGTTTACTCAGCTCAATTTGTCTTTGCCCATTTCTTTACCATGGTAATACTCCACTCTGGAAGGACTACGCGGTAGATATGAATTTACATCAGTTAAAACCCCAGAGCGTGCCATGCCAGTGGTGACTACGAGGGCAGCCAACCAAAACGGTGGTCTATTCACTGTTCTCGTTGGCAGCGCTGTTTCGACCGCCTCTGGCCTCGCCATTAATGTCCAGTAGCCCCCCTCGTCGTCGTCTTCCCTCTGGACCGCTGCCCCCCTTAGTTTTGTTCTCCGGCAAGCCGTGCCAACGCTCGAACAGTGCGTGCCCGTGAGCTCGTCCTCTTCATCGCCGGTGTCCGCTTCCTCCTCTTGTCCTCGAGCCTTGCTCGTCTCCGTGACTCCCTGGCGCTCGTCCGCACCCTCCTCGTCGCCTTCCCGTGCGCCCCCATGACTGCTGCGGCCGGCAGAGCCGTGGCCGGACTCGCTCGGCGGAGCGCAGCTCGGGTGCCCTTGCCCCGGCTATATATAGCCCGTCCGCGCCTCGTCCGAGCTCATCTGCAGCTTCCCCGACCCCTTCCACTCCTCCCCTCGACACCCGTAGCTCTCCCCTCGCCTTGGAGCTCCCCTATCCGCTCCATGGCCAAAGCATCGCCGCCGATCCCCCTCGGCCACTTCTTGTCCATGGCCCTTCCCCTCCCTTTCTTCGGCGTCCCCTACTCCCTCTGGATCCCGCGGAGTCTCCGCCGCCCTCCAGTTCCACTGGGGAAGCCCTGTTGTTGCGACCCTGACCCTGCCTTGCTCCGGCCATGGCGCCCGAGTCGTGGCGTCGGCACTCTGGGCCGTCCCACGCGACCCCGCGGCCACCAGCAGGCACGACGTGGAGTGGCGGAGCCCCTCCGCTTGTCATCCGTCCCCGGGGAGCAGCGAGGCAACGGCCAGGTCGGCGGCCGGCCTGCCCCTGTTCTCTGCGTCGCGCTGGAGAAGAAGGCCAGGTGGGAGGAGAGGGAAGAGGCCATGGGCCCCGCCTGTCATTGTCTCAGTGCTGACGTGGCGGACCTGCTGACTGGATTAAGTGGAAGCGCATTTCATGTAAGTACGTCTCCGGTTAACGAAAGTGTACTCTGCTGCTTCTTCTGTCAGGAATACGCTTTCAGTGTTATGAAGACGTGTTTTCTGAAATGCGTTTTCTCTTTTCAGCCCCGCCCGCCGAAGTGCTTATTTTGTGAACGTTCACTCCTTGAGTGCATTTTCTGCCTAAGAAGTGAACGGCCACAACTTTTCAACCGTAACTCCGATTGAGGTGATTCCAACGCTCACGTTCTCTGTTCGTCGAGCCCTATCCGTTGCTATCATTTTCATAATGTTTTCGTACAGTGACAATGACCATTTTGCCCTTGCACCTAAACAGCCCCTCCGAGAGAGAACTGTTTCCGGCAAATCTTTCCGCGATCGTTTCGCACTTTTTCTTGGAGTATTCGTCGACCCCCAGGCAAGCCAACCTCTTATCATGAGCCCCGAACTTGCATGTTGACTTTGCTTGCACCTTGTGTGTGTGTGTAGTTGCAGTTATTTTATATCGTTTTCATCGGCAGTTATTTCTTTATGCCTATCTTGCATGCTTGTGTTTTCATGATATCTTTTGCCATGCTAATTAAAATGTTGTTATTGATAATGCCATGTCACTACTCTACTTTATTTGCATGTCATCGTTAGACAATGTTATGAGGATTGTAATGCACCGTTGATATGCTATTACTTGGTATTGTCATGTTCTTTATGCTATAGCTGTGCACTTGAGTAGTTCAATATTTTGTTCATGCAATCGTATGCTGCATGCTCATTGTTGCATTCATGTTCATGATGATGGAGAATGAATTAAAATTACTTAATAATAACAAACCTCCTCCGTCATCGATGGGATCAAGTCATAGTGCCACCAAATCGAACTTTTTCAGTGCAGCCACATTTGCCTTTGTGGGAAGGCCTTAATGCGAGCTATTGTCGTGACCTCTCGCCGGTGCCTCCCACTAGGGAAGGTTATGGGCGTGCTTACCCTGATCAGGTAAGCGGACATAACCTTGTGTGCTCGTTTTTGAGATTTTTGGTACCAGTCCCCGAGTGGGAGTGTCCCCGAGTGGGAGTTGACCACGACGGTGGTCGGGGTGTCTTTGGTAGACACGGGGCCACCCAGGACCAGCCCGTTGGGGATTGGGTCGGAGTGGCCGGGAGAGCGTCATGGCAGTAGGTTGGTTTCATCGGAATGCCATTGGTCCACCCGAATGGGATGACGAGGCCATGGCTTCCGTGGTGTGGGTACAGCCGCCCCGTAGCCTCGGCCTCTTCTCTCCTCCACCGTAGCCCCCACTTCACCGGTGACCGAAGCTTCTCTCCGCCGTGGGCCCTACAGCCCCTTCTCTGGTGCTCCTCGGCGGCAGTAACCACCACCCCGAGATGCGCCTCTCCGTCCTGCGCATTTCGGTAGGTCGCCCGTCTCCTTTGGTGGCCGGATGCACCGGCGGTCGCCGTTGGGGCGCGCCTGCTCCCTCGGCCAGGCGAGCACCGCAAGGGAGGAAGGAGAAGACCGACCGGGCGGGCCCCACCTCCATGCGGGCCCTGCAAGTCAGCCACCCAGGGGTTGACCTGGCTCGCTGACCTGGCGTAAGTGGAGACGCCCCGGGTCGGATGGGCTTTCGTCTCCCGAAAGCGTACTTCGCCGTGCTTCAGAGAGGAATGCGTTTTCGTTTTCTGAAAACGTACTTTCTGTCGCCTTCAGTCAGTAATGCGCTTTCCCTTCTCTGAAAACGTATTTTCCTTAGTGCGCTTTCTGTTTTAACCGACAAGGGCCTGTCTATGAATTTTATTTTATAGATTAGTCCCTATCATTCCAACGGCCGTATCTTTGCAACCGTAACTCCGATTGAGGTGATTCCAGCGATCATGTTCTCTATTCGTCGAGCTCATTCCATTGGTATCATTTTGAAAATGTTTTCACGCAGTGAAAATGACCACTATGCCCTTGCCCGTAAACAGCCCCCTTCGAGAGAGAACTGTTTCCGGCAAATCTTTCCGCGATCGTTCCGCACTTTTTCCCGGAGTATTTGTCGACCCCCAGGCAAGCCAACCTCTTATCATGAGCCCCGAACTTGCATGGTGACTTTGCTTGCACCTTGTGTGTGTGTAGTTGCAGTTGTTTCGCATCGTTTTCGTCTACAGTTATTCCATTATGCCTGTCATGCACGCTTGTGTTTTCATGATACCTTTGCCATGCTAATTAGAATGTTATTATTAATAATGCCATGCCACTACTCTACTTTATTTGCATGTCATCGTTATAAAATGTTATGAGGATTGTAATGCACTGTTGATATGCTATTACTTGGTATTATCGTGTCCTTTATGTTATAGTTGTATGCGGCATTATGCACTCATGTTAAATATGTTCATGATGATGGAGAAGGAAATAAAATGACTTAATAATAACAAACCTCCTCCATCATCGATGGGATCGAGTCATAGTGCCACCAAATCGAACTTTTTCAGTGCATCCACATTTGCCTTTATGGGAAGGCCTTAATGCGAGCTATTGTCGTGACCTCTCGCCGGTGCCTCCCACTAGGGAAGGTTATGGGCGTGCTTACCATGATCAGGTAAGCGGACATAACCTTGTGTGCTCCTTTTTGAGATTTTTGGTACCAGTCCCCGAGTGGGAGTTGACCACGACGGTGGTCGGGGTGTCTTTGGTAGACACGGGGCCACCCAGGACCAGCCCGTTGGGGATTGGGTCGGAGTGGCCGGGAGAGCGTCATGGCAGTAGGTTGGTTTCATCGGAATGCCGTTGGTCCACCCGAATGGGATGACGAGGCCATGGCTTCCATGGTGTGGGTATAGTGTGCTACCTCTGCCGAGTGTATAAAGTCTATCGATAGCAACAATTCGTAGTAGGTCCCACTATCATGTCTTGGTCAAAATGGAGGATAAACCTGAAATAATTAAATTGCTAAATAAATATGTGATAACAAAAATATGATGACTTGCACTATGAGATATTCGTGAGAAGTCACGGCAATGGTTTGATATGATCACGAGACGAGCTCTCGGTGAGTGTTGGAGACCAAGTGTTGGTCATGGTTGTGATCCTTACGGCGATCACAACCACGACCAACACTTGGTCTCCAACCGTGATCCTTACGGCGATCACAACCACGACCAATATTTGGCCCGTGATCCTTACGGTGATCACAACCACTTATCTCATCATCAAAATATCGTCGTGACTCCTCACGACTATCTCATAGTTCATGTTACCATATTCTTGTTATCACATATTTATTTACCAACTTAATTATTTCGGTTTGTCCTCCATTTCGACCAAGACCTGATAGTGGGACCTACTATGAACTGTTGCTATCGATAGACTTTATACACTCTGCAGAGGTAGCACACTGTACCCACACCACGGAACCCATGGCCTCGTCATCCCATTCGGGTGGACCAACGGCGTTCCGACGAAACCGATCTACTGCCATGACACTCTCCCGGCCACTCCGACCCAATCCCCAACGGGCTGGTCCTGGGTGGCCCCGTGTCTACCAAAGACACCCCGACCACCGTCGTAGCCAAAACGTCCCTCACGCGGACCGGATCCATAACAACAACAACGGGCACACAAGGTTATGTCTGCTTACCGGGCCAGGGTACGCACGCCCATAACCTTCCCTCGTTGGAGGCACTGGCGAGAGACGTGACAATAGACCGCATTAGGGCCTTCCCATAAAGGCAAATGTGGTTGCACTGGAAAAGCCCGGTTCGGTGGCACCTGACCAACTTAATGACGAAATTTATTCCCAAAAATATAACTGTGGTAACTGATACTCCAATATCATCTATCAACCTATAATCCAAGTCATAGCAATGTCCAACAAATAATCCAAGCATAATCTCCTCATCTCCAAATACTCCAAGGGTAGCACAACACTACTGTCATGATGAATCCGAAAATCAATAATCCTACTACTCCAATAACAAGAATAAAGCTATTCGGCTAAGATCCACATGTAAACATCATCTCCGAAAATAATACTCCAAGCAACATAACGTGAACTAGCATCATGAAAAATAATCATACTAACCACTAATAATCCAAAGGCAGCATGATATCCAAAGTAATACTCCAAAATATCACGAGATACCATCATGTAAAAAATCATAATAACCACTAAGAATCCGAAGGCGTAAGTGGAGACGCCCCGGGTCGGATGCGCTTTCGTCTCCCGAAAGCGTACTTCGCCGCGCTTTAGAGAGGAATGCGTTTTCGTCTTCTAAAAACGTACTTTCTGTCGCCTTCGGTCAGTAATGCGCTTTCCCTTCTCTGAAAACGTATTTTCCTTAGCGCGCTTTCTATTTTAACCGACAAGGGCCTGTGTGTGAATTTTATTTTACAGATTAGTCCCTGTCATTCCAAAAGCCGTATCTTTGCAACCGTAACTCTGATTGAGGTGATTCCAGCGCTCACGTTCTCTGTTCGTCGAGCTCTTTCCGTTGGTTGCATTTTCATAATGTTTTCACACAGTGAAAATGACCACTGTGCCCTTGCCCGTAAACAGCCCCCTCCGAGAGAGAACTGTTTCCAGCAAATCTTTCCGCGATTGTTCCGCACTTTTTCCCGGAGTATTTGTCGACCCCCAGGCAAGCCAACCTCTTATCATGAGCCCCGAACTTGCATGTTGACTTTGCTTGCAACTTGTGTGTGTGTAGTTGCAGTTGTTTCGCATTATTTCCGTCTACAGTTATTCCATTATGCCTGTCATGCACGCTTGTGTTTTCATGATATCTTTGCCATGCTAATTAGAATGTTATTATTAATAATGCCATGTCACTACTCTACTTTATTTGCATGTCATCGTTATAAAATGTTATGAGGATTGTAATGCACCGTTGATATGCTATTACTTGGTATTGTCACGTTCTTTATGCTATAGTTATGCACTTGAGAAGTTCAATATTTTGTACATGCATTTGTATGATGCATGTTCATTGTTGCATTCATGCTCATGATGATGGAGAAGGAATTAAAATGACTTAATAATAACAAACCTCCTCCGTCATCGATGGGATCGAGGCATAGTGCCACCAAATCGAACTTTTTCAGTGCAGCCACATTTGCCTTATGGGAAGGCCTTAATGCGATCTATTGTCATGCCTCTCGTCGGTGCCTCCCACTAGGGAAGGTTATGGGTGTGCTTACCCTGATCAGGTAAGCGGACATAACCTTGTGTGCTCGTTTTTGACATTTTTGGTACCAGTCCCCAAGTGGGAGTTGACCACGACGGTGGTCGGGGTGTCTTTGGTAGACACGGGGCCACCCAGGACCAGCCCGTTGGGAATTGGGTCAGAGTGGCCGGGAGAGTGTCATGGCAGTAGGTTGGTTTCGTCGGATTGCCGTTGGTCCACCCGAATGGGATGACGAGGCCATGGCTTCCGTGGTGTGGGTACAGTGTGCTACCTCTGCAGAGTGTATAAAGTCTATCGATAGCAACAGTTCGAAGTAGGTCCCACTATCAGGTCTTGGTCGAAATGGAGGACAAACCGAAATAATTAAGTTGGTAAATAAATATGTGATAACAAGAATATGGTAACTTGAACTATGAGGTAGTCGTGAGGAGTCACGACGATATTTTGATGATGAGATAAGTGGTTGTGATCGCCGTAAGGATCACGGTGGGAGACCAAGTGGTGGTCGTGGTTGTGATAGCCGTAAGGATCATGAGTTGTTCTTGAGAAAGACCACTTTGTTGGTGTGTTTGTGATCCAGAGA
This sequence comes from Triticum aestivum, assembly GCF_018294505.1. Lineage (NCBI taxonomy): Eukaryota > Viridiplantae > Streptophyta > Magnoliopsida > Poales > Poaceae > Triticum > Triticum aestivum. Next base: position 88,955,112 of record NC_057802.1, read on the forward strand.
TGATCACAGTTCATAAGAGAGTCCGAGGGACTCGGTGCACAAGTTTGGTTGCATTGCTGGAATAATATATCATTATTTGCATTTAAAGAACCATGATAGAACAGAAGATGATTGCATAATGTTAACATGCTATGTCTGCATTGGATATTATTGGTAGTTTATTTTCAGCATAGTTTCTTGATGCCATGCTATGCTTTGATTGACATGTTAAGTTATGGCATGATTGAGATAAAAATTTATGTTTTGCTATTACAATGTTATAATCATGTTCTGATATGCCATGTCATTGCCATGTTAGTAGATGTTATGATTTTGTTCATGCTTAGTTGATTTTTATCATGCCATGTTTAGTTCTTGCTTTGTCTTCTGCTTGTTTGGATGCTATGTATTTGGTTGTCTTGCAAGTACATTCAATGTACTGACCTGGCGTGTCATGCCAGTTTTGTAGGTCGTACCCGTATTCCTCGCTTGATCCGTCGTGCTAGGCCGTAATCTTGCCAGTCCTGTGAGTTGTGGAGCCCAGCCAGAGTTGTTATGCTGCCAAACCAAGACTTCCGCCGCCATTTTTATCAGACTTCCGCTGTCAGTTTATAGCCTTAGGGCTATGCTAGATGATTGTATTCATCAATGATGTACTCTTCTATACATGTATTCGATGAATATTCTTGTACCTGCAATGTTGTATCTTGGACCTGTCGTGCGTCAGGTGTTATCCTGGGTTGACGTGCGAAGGCCCCCTGCTCCATGCGGATCGGGGTGCCACAGGGCATATACCAAGCATGTGGCACCCCGGCTCAGAGAAACCACAAGGCCCCATATTCCAGCCCAGAGATCGAGGAGAATTCTCTGGAATACGGCACTGCTTGAAATAGAACAAATCAGCTCTTATTACAAGAATAATAATTACAAGGGTCCGATGTTACAAAGAAGCAAATCAGCACTGCGACACCACGCCTGCGATACTATACTTGCTCTATGCTAGCAGCGGAACAACTCGTAGCAGCGGAATACTTCTAGCAGCGGAACAACGACGAAGGTGGTGAACTCCACTCCGCAGGGACTCTGGCTGGGACACGATCTAGCTCGCACGCACAGCAAGCTCGACAAGCAATCAAGCAATCATGGCATCACCTGCAATCTGGCATGACACGCCAGGTCAGTACATTGAATGTACTTGCAAGCTCACAACAACCATAAACATCAAGGCAAGACAATAACATAGCATTAACAGGTTAATTAATTAACAACTACCATGATGAAGCAACTACTAAGCATGAGATGAAACTAATACAGTGCTGATAAATCACCATCTCAGATCTCCATAACCATATCTCTCTTGGCTAACCGGCCAAGCAATATACCATCTCGATCAACTCATGATCAAAACCACACGGTGATCTTTCCGGCGATCACTACCATGACTAACACTTGGTCTCAAACTGTGATCTTTCCGGCGATCACAACCATGACCAACACTTGGTCTCCAACATCATCATCATCATCTGTGGTGTGGGTACAATGTGCTCACAATATATCATCATATAAATCACCTATAAGTCATTCCGTCATGTGAGTGTTGATCAAATGGTGGGACCTAGTACGAACCCATGCCCATGACCGAGGACACGACTATTGATAGATTAGTACACTCTGCAGAGGTAGCACATTGTACCCACACCACAGAACCCATTGCCTCGTACTCCCATTCGGGTGGACCAATGGCGTTCCGACAAAACCGATCTACTGCCATGACACTCTCCCAGCCACTCCGACCAACATCCCTTCTGGGTTTAGTCCTGGGTGGCCCCGTGTCTAGCAAAGACACACCGACCACCATCGTGGCCAAAACGTCCCTCACGGGGACCGGATACATAACAACAACAACGGGCACGCAAGGTTACGTCTGCTTACCGGGCCAGGGTACGCACGCCCATAACCTTCCCTCGTTGGAGGCACCGGCGAGAGACATGACAATAGACCGCATTAGGGCCTTCCCATAAAGGCAAATGTGGTTGCACTAGAAAAGCCCGGTTCGGTGGCACCTGACCAACTTAATGACGGAATTTATCCCCAAATATATAACTGTGGTAACTGATACTCCAATATCATCTATCAACCTATAATCCATGTCATATCAATATCCAACAAATAATCCAAGCATAATCTCCTCATCTCAAAATACTCCAAGGGTAGCACAACACTACTGTCATGATGAATCCAAAAATCCATAATCCTACTACTCCAATAACAAGAATAAAGCTATTCGGCTAAGATCCACATGTAAACATCATCTCCGAAAATAATACTCCAAGCAACGTAATGTGAACTAGCATCATGAAAAATAATCATAATAACCACTAATAATCCAAAGGCAGCATGATATCCAAAGTAATACTCCAAAATATCACGAGATACCATCATGTAAAAAATCATAATAACCACTAAGAATCCGAAGGCACATGTGTAACACCCACGATGCGGCTATATCTCCCACGTGTCGAGGCACGACTTAGAGGCATAACCGCATAGTGGTTTTGTCGCAAGGGTCATCTTCACACAATCCCATGTAATGAACAAGAATGGGATAAAGAGTTGGCTTACAATCGCCACTTCACACAATACATAAATATCATTCATACATCATCCAAAATACAATCATATAGACCGACTACGGTCAAAATCCAGATGAAAATAAGACAACCCCAAATGCTAGATCCCCGATCGTCCCAACTGGGCTCCACTACTGATCATCAGGAAAAGACACATAGTAACGGCCACGTTCCTCGTCGAACTCCCACTTGAGATCGACGCCATCATCTGCACTGGCATCGTCGGCACCTGCAACTGTTTTGGTAGAATTTGTGAGTCACGGGGACTCAGCAATCTCACACCCGCGAGATCAAGACTATTTAAGCTTAAAGGGGGGAATGGTGCAAAGAGGTGGAGCTGCAGCGGCAAAAGCATATATGGTGGCTAACTTGCGCATATGAGAGCGAGAAGAGATGCAAAGGAACGGACGTCATCTAGCAATGACCAAGAAGTGATCCTGAACACCTACTTACGTCATACATAACACAGACCGTGTCCACTTCCCGGACTCCGCCGAGAAGAGACCATCACGGTTACACACGCACTTGGTGTATTTTAATTGGGTCAAGTGACAAGTTATCTACAACCGGACATTAACAAATTCCCATCTGCCTCATAACCGCGGGCACGGCTTTCGAAAGATAATACCCTGCAGGGGTGTCCCAACTTAGCTCATCATAAGCTCTCACGGTCAACGAAGGATAAACCTTCTCCCGGAAAGACCCGATCAGTCTCGGAATCCCGGTTTACAAGACATCTCGACAATGGTAAAACAAGACCAGCAAAGCCGCCCGAATGTGCCGACAAATCCCGATAGGAGCTGCACATATCTCGTTCTCAGGGAACACCGGATTGTCCAAGCTTCCGATAGGCCAGACCAGAGTTGCCCCTGGTGGCCACCGGCGACTGACAGTTTGGACCAATACTCAGAGGAGCACTGGCCCGGGGGTTTAAAATAAAGATGACCCTCGGGCTCTAGAAAACCCGGGAGAAAAAGGTATAGGTCGCAAATGGTAAAACCAAGGTTGGGCCTTGCTGGAGGAGTTTTATTCAAGGCGAACTGTCAAGGGGGTCCCATAAATCACCCGACCGCGTAAGGAACGCAAACTCAAGGAACATAATCCCGGTAAAACAGTAACTAGGGCGGCAAGAGTGGAACAAAACACCAGGCATAAGGCCGAGCCTTCCACCCTTTACCAAAATATATAGATGCATTAATTAAATAAGAGATATTGTGATATCCCAACATATCCATGTTCCAACAGGGAACAAACTTCAACTTCACCTGCAACTAGCAACGCTATAAGAGGGGCTGAGCAAAAGCGGTAACTTAGCCAAACAATGGTTTGCTAGGAGAGGATGGTTAGAGGCTGACATGGCTGAAATAGGAGGCATGATATAGCAAGTGATAGGTAGCGAGCATGGCAATAGAGCGAACAACTAGCATAGCAAAGATAGAAGTGATTTCGAGGGGTGGTCATCTTGCCTGCAAGATTCTCAGAGTTGTCGAAAGCTTGATCCTCGTAAGCGTACTCGACAGGTTCCTTGTTAACGAACTCGTCTCCCGGCTCTACCCAAGACAAGAACACAAACAAACGGAACCACAATCAACAACGAGAAATGCGCAAGCAACATGATGCAAAACATGTATGATATGCAAGATATGATATGCGATGCATATGCGTGCTCCGGAAGGAAAATGATGAACATGGCAGTAACTTGGCAAACCAAGCATGCCACTGGAAAGATGAGATGATTTCGGTCGAAATCGATATAAAGATCACCGGAATCGGATGCACGGTTTGCAAATGGCAAGCAAAACAAGAATGACACTAATCTGCGATAAACAACAAGATAGCACTTAAAATACAACAAGTAACAATGCTACAGCACCCCAACATAGCAACAAAGCACATTGCAGTAATCTACAGGAGATTCTTGACAAACAATGAACACTGAGCTACGGCTAGTTCACAACATATCAAGCTCAAACAAGCATGGCAAAAGTGCAAAAGATTACAGGTTCACAAACTTTGTGAAAAACTGGACATGACAGAAAACAGCATCAGGTAGCAATGTTCAGAGCACGAAATCAACATGCTACAGGAACTTAACATAGCAAAACAAGGCATGGTAGTGTTCTACTAAATGCACATGACAAAAGTCCCTTACTGACCATAAGCCAAAAAGGACCAGAAGATATGATGGCAAGCAGGTAAACATAGCAAGTTTCATTATCAGGTTTCAGAATTAGCAGAAATCAGAGCATGGCGGAAATATTAATATGTAGGCCTCTTTGTGAGCTTGATGCACTCACTACAGAAAAAGGCATGACAAACCAAGCATACCTACAGCAATATGGAATGTTTATTAAGCTAACCATCCCAAGAACAATTGCATAGCATGTATGGATCAACTACAATAAGCTTGGCAAAAATGCATATCATGTTAAGAATCTTCCAGAAATATTTTATAGCAAAAGTAGAGCAAAATTGAGTCATGCTATGGCACTCTAAAATTGCAAACAATTCAGGAATGGATCAATTACAACTATAGCTACAAAACATCCTTCCTGAACATCTCCAAAATATGCATGGATCTCTCTGTAGCATCAAGTTTACATGGCAACAAAATTACAGCAGACAAGGACTTAGAGAAATCACTAAGTCCCTGAAATCAGAAATATTACGGGACCTACTTTGCATGCTTGTGCTAGTCACCACAGAGATCACAAAAATACATGGACTACACCACTGGAAAGATGGCATGGCATACTCCAAAACACATGTAGAGCTCATGCTCAAAAGATGCACAGAATAAATGATACAAAAATGACAAATCTCCAAGTTCTGATAAGAACCAGAAAATAACAGCAACTAGCCCTCTTCCAACGAAGATTTGGGCATCAAGATGACCTCTAATGAATATGGTGCAAATGAGCAAAATGAAGAGCATCACGAGGCGAACAATTTGACATACTATAAGCGCGACTCGGAGCTACATGCACAAAGTTATCGCATCGGAAACAGAGCAAGATACTGATAAGATTTCCAGACTTAGAAGAAAAGAGGGGGCTCGAGAGGAAGTCAACGGGCACGAGGGTACCAGATCGGATCGGGCCTGTGCCCCTGGCCGGCGACGGGAGCTCCTGGCCGGCGACGGGGAAGGAGGGAGAGGAGGCGCGGCGGCCCGGGGAAGGAGGCGGTGGTGCGCCGGCGGCGGGGTCCGGCGGGGAGACCGGCGGCGGCGGGCGGTGGCAGTGAAGGCGGG
>NC_057802.1:88961496-88964721 GCF_018294505.1 Triticum aestivum
GATGTGGCCCGGGGCGGGCCGGCCGTGGGCTCGCGGGCCGCGGGCGAGACGGCGGCGGAGGACACGTGGCAGCGTGTGATTCGCGGAGGGGTGGCGGTTGGACGTTGTCCGGCGCGGGCGGACGCGTCCGGCGCGGCGCGGAGGGAGGAGCTAGGGTTTAGACTGCGTTTGTAATTCGGGATGCCCACATATATATAGGTAGAGGGAGCTAGGAGGCTCCAAATGAGGTGCGGTTTTCGACCACACGATCGTGATCGAACGACCTAGAGCATGGAAGAGAGTTTGGTGGGTTTTGGGCTGGTTTTAGAGGGGGTTTTTGCTGGACACTCAAATGGACTTTGCGGATGTCCGGTTAACCGTTGGAATACCAAACGACCTCCGAATGGAACGAAACTTGACCGGTAGTCTCCGGGTGGTGTAATAAGACCACATGACAAGCCTCGGTCCATTCCGAGAAAGTTTGACACACGCACACGAAAGAAAACAAGAGGGGTGCACCGAAGGAGATAGGAGCGCCGGATTGCAAAACGGACAACGGGGAAAATGCTCGGATGCATGAGACGAACACGTATGCGAATGCAATGCACATGATGACATGATATGAAAATGCATGACATGACAAAATATAAAACGAAAGACAAAACCCGACAACGGAGGGAAAAACATATCACATAGCCGAAAATGGCAAGAGTCGGAGTTACAAATATGGCAAGTTACATGCGGGGTGTTACAACACTCCACCACTACGAGAGGATCTCGTCCCGAGATCTAGGACTGAAAGAACTCCGGATATTCGGAACGGAGATGGTCCTCGCGTTCCCAGGTGGCTTCCCGGTCGGAATGGTGCGACCACTTTACTTTCAGGAATTTGATAGACTTGTTGCGAGTCTTGCGCTCAGTTTCTTCAAGAATAGCAACGGGGTGCTCATGATAGGACAAATCTTCTTGAAGGTCAATCTCTTCGAAGTCGATAGTGCGCTCAGGCGTCTTGAAGCACTTGTGGATCTGTGACACGTGGAACGCATCGTGCACGTTCGCGAAGTTGGAAGGAAGCTCAAGTTGATAGGCGAGGTCGCCTCTTTTGCCAATGATCTTGAAAGGACCCACGTATCTAGGGGCAAGCTTCCCTTTGATACCGAAGCGACGAGTGCCTTTCATTGGAGAGACGCGGAGGTAGACATGGTCTCCGATCTCAAAAGCCAAATCACGATGCTTACTATCATAGTAACTCTTCTGGCGCGATTGCGCGGCTTTGAGATTATCACGGATGACTTTACACATTTCTTCAGCTTCAGTGATTAAGTCATTGCCAAGATGTTGGCGTTCACCAGTCTCTGACCAATTGAGAGGAGTACGGCACTTTCTGCCATAGACACTACAGGAATCAGCTACTTTGCCGTCTGCCACGGCGGACGGCAAAGGCATGAACGGCGGACGGCAAAGGCCTTTGCCGTCAGCCGCGGACGGCAAAAGGCTCCGGCAAAGTAGGCTACGGCAAAGACCTACTTTGCCGTCTGCTTTCGGCGGCTGACGGCAAAGGCGCCTTTGCCGTCTGCCGCGGACGGCAAAGAAGCGGACGGCAAAATGAGTAGTGTTAGTGTCCGTTAGGTGGCTAACGGCAGCCTTTGCCGTCCGCCAGCTGACGGCAAAGGCTGCAGGCTCTTTGCCATCTGTTGGCAGATGGCAAAGAGACCAAATAGGCATTAATTCTATTTCTTCTTATATCAATTCATTTTCACAGAAAATCAAACACACATATATATATATGACCAATATAGCATATCCAACACATATTACCAATACTCATGAACACATATATATCCAACACATGTTACCAATATATAGTCATGAACACATATATATCCAACACATATCCATGAACACATATCCAACAAATATTACAAGGAATGATCTAAAACTAAATATCTATTTTCCTAAAAAACTATCTTATTACTAAGATCTTCTCCGGATCTTCTTCTTTTCTTCCAACCTGCATAACAAAAACACTAAGAAAGAGAGAATGGGTTAGGAGTAGAAATGTAGCATTTCACTTGGTGAAATGCAATGCCCTAGGAGCCAGTACTTGAGATCAAGATAATCAGCCAACCAGACCAAGTCCCAACACATCCAACCACCAGCAGCTTAGAAGAGATAACTATTAAGGAGAGCTACAGAAGACCTCAAGGTATACTTGAGGGATTATGTGCTCAGACAGCCTGGAAGTGCCAGGGCTAGTTCATCATAGCACAGGGATAGTCACATGTAAATTAAGCCTAAGAGAGGGGGGCTCAGACCAGCATCACTGCCCAAATCAGATGTAGTATCTATCTTATCAGTAGAAAACTAGGAAAGTAACAGCCAAAACCAAGTATAGCATCTGTTCATAGGCTATTAGAAAGAGACAAATAGGAATAGCCAAACCAAGTGGTATCTGTTCATATCAGTATTAGAAGTAAAATAACTAAGAACAAGTGAGTATCCGTTCATGAGTAAAGTAACTGACCAAAGTAACAACTCCAGGATCAACTAAACAGAACAGAGTAGTACAGGAGTATATATACTTCACAAATACACATAGATGGTCACTGACCAAAACCCTGACACAGCAAGAATCCATCACAGAGAGCTCCAATACAAGTTGATGCTCATCTACAGCAGCTAACCACAGCTAATAGAGCCTCACATCCCACAAGATCAAAATCTAGAGCTATGCATTAGAGAGATCAGGAGGGGAGCAAGGAGAAGCTCACCAAAAGGAGTTGTAGCCGAAGTAGGATGCAGCCACACCATCACTATGGTGTGACCAGCATCACAACCAACACCACCACAACAAGCCGGAGCTTGCCAGAGAGCACCACAACGGCGGCACCAGTGAGAGCACGGGCACGAAGGCGCCAACCAGGGGCACCGCAGCACGGAGGCGCCACCCAGGGGCACCACCGCGCCACGGCACATCCAGCACCGCCGGCGACGTGGGCACATCCAGCACCACCGCGCCACGGCACATCCAGCACCGCCGGCGACGTGGGCACATCCAGCACCATCGCGCTCTTGTTCGCAAATACAAAAAAACACATGGTATGAATTGCGCTCTTGTTCCCTCAACTTGTACAATGTATGTTTTATGTACCCCTAAACTTGCAGTTGCATTTCTCAGGTTCTTAACCAGTTAACCACACAATTTTTCTCTAAGTTCGCACTGTTTTTCTTAGACAGCCCCCCCCC
>NC_057802.1:88964781-88965742 GCF_018294505.1 Triticum aestivum
GGATCCAGTTATTAAATGGAAACACTATAACCAACTTTCTCCCGGCCATTACATACATGTCCATGCTAGTAGTACATACCCTATTCACTGAGAACAACAAGCTGCTTAACCTATTCTAAACAGTCCAGTACCTCATTCCATGCTAACCATTGCATTCCCTTCCAATACTCGAGCACAATTGTTGGCTATAAAAGAAACATATCTCGGGAAGCTCAGAACTTAACTATGAAAAAAATGCAGATATGAAAGTACTAGACCCAATCCAAAACAGTCAGCGCTAAACGTAGAAAAACAAATTTAGGCCCTTACAGCAAATATTGCCTACTAGACCAATCCAAGTGAGCCCCACTACTTCTTTATATCCTATGATATGAAAGTACTAGATCCAATGCCTAAGAATTAGCAAGTCTGATGCCACAGCAGATAACTCACAATCAAACTCAAGGAGCAAACATAGAAACAAATTAATCCAATATCCATATGATCGACAGGGTGAACTTTCCATATGAATGAATGAATGAGCTAGCTATCGATCTTAAAATTCAAGTGACCAGCAATGACTTATGTTACTGACTAAGAATTATAATAGCCACAGGATGATTTGAATACGCCGCAGTCAAAATCTAGATCACAGAAATGGACAAACGGAATGTTAGGCAACCGACCAGATCAACAGTTCAGCACTAAAGCTAGATCTCGAGCAACACAAGCGAACATGAACCAGGAAGCTGTGGTACCAGCGACAACTAACCGCAGGAGACCCTGCCGATCGGAGGGGAGCCACGTCCGCCTGAGCGCGCGGCAGCGGCCGACGGAGCCGAACCCGGTGAAGATCCCGACGAAGGCCATGACCTTGTGCCTGCCACGCGATCCGGTGGCGAGGCCCGCCGGGAGGTCGGTGGCGCCGCCCGCGGCATCCCCGGGGCGCCGGTCCCAGGCGACGGAGACGGAGAGCGGGTGC
>NC_057802.1:88965900-88974639 GCF_018294505.1 Triticum aestivum
GAGGGGAGAGAGGGAGAGAAGAGATAACGGGCGGGGGGAGAGAGGGAGAGAAGAGATAACGCGCGGTGGGTGTGGATCTGGTTTGTCGTCCGCTGTTTTGTCTCTTTGCCGTCTGCTAGCAGACGGCAAAGAGGGGGCGTTTTTTTTTTCGTAAACGGCTTGTTAGTGGGGGGCCACCTCTCTCTTTGCCGTCCTCCAGCTGACGGCAAAGATTCTTTGCCGTCCGCCAGCTGACGGCAAAGAAGTGACTGATGGCAAAGGCCTGTTTTGCCGTCTGCCATTTCTTTGCCGTCTGCTTTTGGGTAGCTGATGGCAAAGACCTTCTTTGCCATCCGCTAGCAGACGGCAAAGAGCCGGCAGATGGCAAATTAGCTGATTCCAGTAGTGAGAGAATCTCGAATGGGGCCTTGCCCGAACTCGCTTGGAAGCTGTTGTTGTAGGAGAATTCAGCATATGGAAGACAATCTTCCCATTTCATGCCAAAGGAAATGACACAAGCCCTGAGCATATCTTCAAGAATTTGATTGACTCGCTCGACTTGGCCACTAGTTTGAGGATGGAAAGCTGTGCTGAAGCGAATGTTTGTGCCCATGGCCTTCTGGAAGGAGTCCCAGAACTTAGAGGTGAAGATGCTTCCACGATCTGAAGATATCAATTGTGGAATGCCGTGCAAGGAGACAATTCTGGAGGTGTAGAGCTCTGCCAGCTGAGCTGCTTTGATGGATTCTTTGATAGGAAGGAAATGAGCCACTTTAGAGAGCTTGTCGATGACAACGAAGATAACATCATTTCCGCGCTTGGACTTTGGAAATCCAGTCATGAAGTCCATTTCAATATGATCAAACTTCCATTCTGGGATAGCAAGAGGTTGGAGGAGACCAGCTGGTCGTTGGTGTTCTGCTTTCACTCTTCGGCAGACATCACATTCATTCACGAATTGAGCAATTTCTCGCTTCATTCGAGTCCACCAATACGACTGCTTGAGGTCATGATACATCTTCGTACTTCCAGGATGAATGGAAAGGAGAGAATTGTGCGCCTTGTTCATCATGACTTTCCTTAGATCACCTTTCGGAACCACAATCCGGTCCTCGAAGAACAAAGTGTCTCTATTATCAATGCGATAGCACTTGTATTTGGAAAGACCCTTGTCGATACCACGTTTCACCTTCTTCACCATGGCATCAAGGAGTTGTGCCTCACGAATTTGATCTTCCAAAGTAGGAGATACTATGAGGTTGGCAAGAAAGCCTTGAGGAACAACTTGGAGGTTCAGCTTGCGGAAAGCTTCACAAAGATCCGGTTGGAAAGGCTTGAGAAATAAGCTGTTGCAATAAGCTTTCCTGCTTAAGGCATCTGCAATGACATTTGCTTTGCTGGAGTATATTCGATACTCGGATTGTACTCTTGAATCATTTCGACCCATCGAGTCTGCCTGAGGTTGAGGTTGGGCTGCGTGAAGATATACTTGAGACTCTTGTGATCAGTGAAAATGTCCACTTGTCTTCCCAACAAGAGATGTCTCCACGTAACCAATGCATGGACAATTGCCGCCAACTCAAGATCGTGAGTGGGTTAGTTCTTCTCGTTGGGCTTCAACTGCCGAGAGGTATAGGCCACAACTTTCTTCTCTTGCATTAACACAGCACCGAGACCTTGGAGAGAAGCATCACATAAAACTTCATACGGCTTGGATTCATCAGGAGGAGTCAAGACATGAGCTGTGACTAGTTTCTTTTTGAGAGTGTTGAAAGCAACGTCACACTCAGGAGACCAGACATACTTCACATGCTTCTGTAGGAGGTTGGAAAGAGGCTTTGCAATCTTGGAGAAATTCTCAACGAATCTTCGGCAATAGCTTGCAAGACCCAGAAAACTGCGAAGCTGCTTGACATTTTGAGGAGGTTCCCAATTCAGAACTGGGGACACCTTCTCGGGGTTAACAGCGATGCCCTTGGCAGAGATTATGTGACCAAGGAAAAGAACTTCATCGAGCCAAAACTCACATTTAGAGAACTTCGCATAGAATTGATACTCTCCAAGCTTGTCGAGCACCAATCGCAAATGTTTGGCATGATTCTGCTTGTTCTTGGAGAAGACCAAGATATCATCGAGATACACCAGAACGAATTCATTGGTATAGGGGTTGAAGATGAAATTCATCATCCGAGAGAACAATGGAGGAGCATTGACAAGGCCGAAAGACACGACAGTATATTCATAAGAACCAAAGCTTGTTCTGAATGCTGTCTTGGGAATATCTTCTTCACGAATGCGAATCTGATGATAACCCATACGAAGGTCAAGCTTCGAGAATACTTTAGCACCTTTGAGTTGCTCAAATAGCTCATTGATGTTGGGAAGTGGATACTTGTTCTTGATTGTCTTCTTGTTCAATGGACGGTAGTCGACACAAAGTCGGTCCGTGCCATCCTTCTTCTTGACAAAAAGAACGCCACAACCCCATGGAGAAGAACTCGGTCTGATCAAACCCAGACGCTCTTGTTCATCGAGCTGCTTCTTCAATTCCCTTAGCTCGTTTGGTCCAAGCTTGTATGGACGCTTGCAAACGGGTACAGTACCAGGCTCTAGTTCGATAACGAACTCAACTGGCCGGTGCGGAGGCATACCCGGAAGCTCTTCTGGAAAGACATCTTGATACTCGCAAACGACTGGAATTTGAGAGATGGCATCCAATTCGCCCTTCTCATTGAGAGAGAAAAACCGAATGGTTTCATCACGAGCGGCAAAAATAATCACATCCTCAGACGAGTGTGTCAATTGAATTTCCCTGGCAGCACAATCAAGTTGAGCCTTGTGCTTGGAAAGCCAGTCCATCCCAAGAATAAGATCAATATCCGAGTCACCAAGAACAATTGGAGAAGACTGAAATCTATAGTCGCCCATCTTGATGGTAACATTCGGAACCATGGAACTTGCATTCATGCATTTGCCCGGAGAGACAACTGCTAACGGCCTAGGCAATCCTTGGAAATGCAATTCATGCTTGGATGCAAAAGGTCTTGATATGAAAGAAAGCGATGCACCAGTATCAAAAAGAACTTTTGCAGGAATATCATTAACAGGAAGATTACCCATTATCACATCAGTAGATTCCTCCGCTTGAGCTGCATTCATCATGTTCACCTTTGCAAACTTTGGATTATGCTTGACCACTGCATTTCTGGAAGATCTGACAGGAGGAGGAGGAGGAGGAAGACGCCTCTGGTTGAAGCACTTGTTAGCATAGTGACCTTTCTGCTGACATTTGTTGCAAGTCACCTCTGAGAGTGGACGGTGATAAGGAGCATTGGACTTTGGAGCTTGATTCTGAGACTTGTTCTGATAGCCAGAGTTGGAAGAGTTTGAAGAACCATGGCCACCTTTGTTCTTCTGCTGATAAGGCTGACGAAACGGAGGAGGAGGAGGCAACCAGAACTTCTGTTGCTTAGCTGTCACAAGTGAGGAAGAAGAAGACTGAGCTGCGTCTCTGACTCTCTTCTTAGAAGCCTCACACTTGAGCTGAGCAGCCTCTTGCTTCAGTGCCATATTGTAGAATTGATCAAACTGAGTAGGCTCAACAAGAACGAGAGCTAACTGCAGATCCTCTTTAAGGCCACCTCTGAAGTGATAGATCATGCTCTTCTCATCAGGAACGTCTTGTTTAGCGAAGCGAGCAAGTTTCTGAAACTGAATGTTGTATTGATACACAGACATGTTTCCTTGCTTGAGATTGCGGAACTCCTCACGCTTGCTCTCGACAACACTTTGTGGAATGTGGTGCGCTTTGAAGTCCCGACAGAAGTCAGTCCAAGTGATCACACGACCTCCTCTGGAATCTTTGTATTGTTGATACCAATCAGCAGCTTGGTCCTTGAGCTGGAAAGAAGCGAACTTGACAAAGTCCTCAGGCCTGACATTGCTACATTCAAAATGCTTGTTGATGTCCACGAGCCAATCATCGGCATCCGTGGCCTCGGCACAGTAGCTGAAAGACTTGGGCTGATTTGCGAGAAACTGGTTGAGAGTGGCAAAGTGAAACTGATTGTTGCCTTGACCTTGATTGCCTTGCCCTTGAGTACGTTCTTGCAAGAGTTGCAGAATCACCTGAGCATTGGCGTTGGTGGCTGCCATGATTGCCTACCATGCCTCCGGAGGTGGAGGTGGTGGCGGAGGGTTCGCTTGACTCCCTTCATTGCGATCCGGATTCTGACGCGTTGGCGGAGCCATCCTGAAGAGGGTGACATCCGTTAGCATCTAGATAGACAAAAGATAAGTAGAATCAACGGATAGAAATTGCAACATATAGTCTTCACAATAAACATTCGAACGAAGATGAACGAATGAATTCCGTAGTAAATCATCACACTTCCATAGGTTGAGAAGCCACTTGAAAAGATATGGAATGAACATATGAATTCGAAGCAACTCGAATACCACAATACAAAATAAAACAAGTATTGGCTTGCAGAATAAGCCGGAACAAACATATGATAGATATTTCGTTCGAAGTTTTCGTGGTGGGGCCCACACGGGCTCAATCGTACAGCACCATCATGTACAAGGTTGTGCACATGACATACGAAGCGTCCCCGAGTCGGCAAAGCCATGGACTCTTTAAGACACAACGAGACCACTATAAAATCAACCGTGGAAAGGCGGACCACTAGACGTCGAACCCCAATCTCATATCATGCGTCTGTCGGAAGATATCCTAAGGCTACTTGAATTCCCACTTATAAACTCCCGAAACTTTCTGGTTATGCAATCTGGTGTAGGGGATACAGGGGACACAAATATATCACCCAAACTAACAATCCCTAGATCCAGCTGTATCCATCCGTCAACACATAACCAAGAAACCTTCGGAAATCGTTTACCTCAACCTTCGAAAAACATCCGTTATACAAGTTATGGCAATACTCCCAAACTCCCGCCCCAGTACTGGGTGGCGTCGAGGTGATCTCACCAACAACTGCATAAAAGAGATTTCGATGTCGGCGAAACTCAGGTATTCCAGAACTGCAACGATAAAATTGTGACGACAACACCTCGGAGCTCAACTCCCCGAGACACTACCACAACCCCTAAATGACAGGAGGCACCAAGAACAATGTTCTCGTCACAAATCCATCGGAATGATTCCAAGATACCCGCGTGATCCTAAAAAAAATTTAGTGAAATTTGAGGAGAGAATAGTCAAAACTTCTACGTCAGAAGACCTCACCAGAGCGTCGAAGGGACTGAGGAGTAAAAATAATCCTACTCTCCGATATATATAATCCTAAGACTCAAAACATTTTTGTTCTAGATTCAACAACGCCAGCGATTCGATCAAGCAGGGGGCTCCTAAGTCGGGGATGGCTCTGATTACCAACTTGTAACGCCCACGATGCGGCTATATCTCCCACGTGTCGAGGCACGACTTAGAGGCATAACCGCATAGTGGTTTTGTCGCAAGAAGGGTCATCTTCACACAATCCCATGTAATGAACAAGAATGGGATAAAGAGTTGGCTTACAATCGCCACTTCACACAATACATAAATATCATTCATACATCATCCAAAATACAATCATATAGACCGACTACGGTCAAAATCCAGATGAAAATAAGACAACCCCAAATGCTAGATCCCCGATCGTCCCAACTGGGCTCCACTACTGATCATCAGGAAAAGACACATAGTAACGGCCACGTTCCTCGTCGAACTCCCACTTGAGATCGACGCCATCATCTGCACTGGCATCGTCGGCACCTGCAACTGTTTTGGTAGAATCTGTGAGTCACGGGGACTCAGCAATCTCACACCCGCGAGATCAAGACTATTTAAGCTTAAAGGGGGGAATGGTGCAAAGAGGTGGAGCTGCAGCGGCAAAAGCATATATGGTGGCTAACTTGCGCATATGAGAGCGAGAAGAGAAGCAAAGGAACGGACGTCATCTAGCAATGACCAAGAAGTGATCCTGAACACCTACTTACGTCATACATAACACAGACCGTGTCCACTTCCCGGACTCCGCCGAGAAGAGACCATCACGGTTACACACGCACTTGGTGTATTTTAATTGGGTCAAGTGACAAGTTATCTACAACCGGACATTAACAAATTCCCATCTGCCTCATAACCGCGGGCACGGCTTTCGAAAGATAATACCCTGCAGGGGTGTCCCAACTTAGCTCATCATAAGCTCTCACGGTCAACGAAGGATAAACCTTCTCCCGGAAAGACACGATCAGTCTCGGAATCCTGGTTTACAAGACATCTCGACAATGGTAAAACAAGACCAGCAAAGCCGCCCGAATGTGCCGAAAAATCCCGATAGGAGCTGCACATATCTCGTTCTCAGGGCACACCGGATTGTCCAAGCTTCCGATAGGCCAGACCAGAGTTGCCCCTGGTGGCCACCGGCGACTGACAGTTTGGACCAATACTCAGAGGAGCACTGGCCCGGGGGTTTAAAATAAAGATGGCCCTCGGGCTCTAGAAAACCCGGGGGAAAAAGGTATAGGTCGCAAATGGTAAAACCAAGGTTGGGCCTTGCTGGAGGAGTTTTATTCAAGGCGAACTGTCAAGGGGGTCCCATAAATCACCCGACCGCGTAAGGAACGCAAACTCAAGGAACATAATCCCGGTAAAACAGTAACTAGGGCGGCAAGAGTGGAACAAAACACCAGGCATAAGGCCGAGCCTTCCACCCTTTACCAAAATATATAGATGCATTAATTAAATAAGAGATATTTTGATATCCCAACATATCCATGTTCCGACAGGGAACAAACTTCAACTTCACCTGCAACTAGCAACGCTATAAGAGGGGCTGAGCAAAAGCGGTAACTTAGCCAAACAATGGTTTGCTAGGAGAGGATGGTTAGAGGCTGACATGGCTGAAATAGGAGGCATGATATAGCAAGTGATAGGTAGCGAGCATGGCAATAGAGCGAACAACTAGCATAGCAAAGATAGAAGTGATTTCGAGGGGTGGTCATCTTGCCTGCAAGATTCTCAGAGTTGTCGAAAGCTTGATCCTCGTAAGCGTACTCGACAGGTTCCTCGTTCACGAACTCGTCTCCCGGCTCTACCCAATACAAGAACACAAACAAACGGAACCACAATCAACAACGAGAAATGCGCAAGCAACATGATGCAAAACATGTATGATATGCAAGATATGATATGCGATGCATATGCGTGCTCCGGAAGGAAAATGATGAACATGGCAGTAACTTGGCAAACCAAGCATGCCACTGGAAAGATGAGATGATTTCAGTCAAAATCGATATAAAGATCACCGGAATCGGATGCACGGTTTGCAAATGGCAAGCAAAACAAGAATGACACTAATCTGCGATAAACAGCAAGATAGCACTTAAAATACAACAAGTAACAATGCTACAGCACCCCAACATAGCAACAAAGCACTCGGAAGTAATCTACAGGAGATGCTTGATAAAAAATGAAAACTGAGCTATGGCTAATTCACAACATATCAAGCTCAAACAAGCATGGCAAAAGTGCAAAAGATTACAGGTTCACAGACTTGGTGAAAAACTGGACATGACAGAAAACAGCATCAGGTAGCAATGTTCAGAGCACGAAATCAACATGCTACAGGAACTTAACATAGCAAAACAAGGCACGGTAGTGTTCTACTAAATGCACATGACAAAAGTCCCTTACTGACCATAAGCCAAAAAGGACCAGAAGATATGATGGCAAGCAGGTAAACATAGCAAGTTTCGTTATCAGAGCATGGCAGAAATATTAATATGTAGGCCTCTTTGTGAGCTTGATGCACTCACTAAGGAGTAACGCATGACAAACCAAGCATACCTACAGCAAGATGGCATGTTTATGAAGCCAACCATGGCAAGAACAATTGCATAGCATGTATGGATCAACTACAATAAGCTTGGCAAAAATGCATATCATGTTAAGAATCTGCCAGAAATATTTTATAGCAAAAGTAGAGCAAGATTGAGTCATACTATGTCACTCTAAAATTGCAACAAATTCAGGAATGGATCAATTACAACTATAGCTACAAAACATCCTTACTGAACATCTCCAAAATATGCATGGATCTCTCTGTAGCATCAAGTTTACAGGGCAACAAAATTACAGCAGACAAGGACTTAGAGAAATCACTAAGTCCCTGAAATCAGAAATATTACGGGACCTATTTTGCATGCTTGTGCTAGTCACCACAGAGATCACAAAAATACATGGACTACACCACTCGAAAGATGGCATGGCATACTCCAAAACACATGTAGAGCTCATGCTCAAAAGATGCACAGAATAAATGATACAAAAATGACAAATCTACAAGTTCTTATAAGAACCAGAGAATAACAGCAATTAGCCCTCTTCCAACGAAGATTTGGGCATGAAGATGACCTTTAATGAACATGGTGCAATTGAACAAAATGAAGAGCATCACGAGTCGAACAATTAGACATATTATACGCGCGAATCGGAGCTACATGCACAAAGTTATCGCATCGGGAACAGAGCAAGATACTGATAAGATTTCCAGACTTAGAAGAAAAGAGGGGGCTCGAGAGGAAGTCAACAGGCACGAGGGTACCAGATCGGATCGGGCCTGTGCCCCTGGCCGGCGACGGGGAAGGAGGGAGAGGAGGCGCGGCGGCCCGGGGAAGGAGGCGGTGGTGCGCCGGCGGCGGGGTCCGGCGGGGAGACCGGCGGCGGCGGGCGGTGGCGGTGAAGGCGGGGCC